>NC_077229.1:111818019-112118019 GCF_027887165.1 Monodelphis domestica
AATTCTGCTTCTGGTGCTTTACTATCTATGTGATCTTGGGCAAGGTACTTAAAATCCCTCAGCCTCAGTTTCCTCATCCATAAAATGAGTTGGAAAAGGATATATGTTAAGTATCTCTTCCAAGAAAATCCCAAAAAGGGGCCATGAAAAGTTGGGCACTACTGAAATGACTAAATAACAAACAAGAGAGAAAACCTTTAGGAAGAAGGGACATAAGTAATTATATAGCATTTTTATGTATGTGTCCAACACCACTGAGTACTTTACAAATATTATCTCGTTTGATCCTCACAATAACTCATGAAGGTAGGAGTGGTTATTATCTCCATTTTATCATTGGGGAAACTGAGGCAGACAGGTTAAATAACTTGTCAGCCTCAGCTGGTGGGTGTCTGAGGCCATATTGGTACTGGTCTTTCTGATTCCAGACCCAGTGCTCTGTCCATTGTGCTACCCATCATGATAATAAGAGCAGCTAATATTGATATAATGCCTACTATGTGCCAAACACCATTCTAAGCACTTTACAAATACTATTTATTTGATTTTGACAACAACCCTGGTATGTAGGTACTATTGTTATCCCTATTTTACAGATGAGGAAACTGTGGCAAATAGAGATTAAGTGACTTGGGCAGAGTCATACAGCTAATAAGTGTCTGAGGCCAAATTTAAACCCAGATCTTCCTGAGTTCAGGTACCATGTTCTATTCTACTATTAGATATTCCAAGAGCCTGGAAAGAAGTGAGTCCTAAGCTAAGTTGTAATTTAGAGGGAAGCCACATTTCAGGGATAGGCAAAACTTACAAAGAAATTCATAGCAGAGTCCAAAACTGTAGAGGTCCAGATCGTCAGGGGCTTTCGCCGTAAGAGAGCAGTAAGGAATGGCAAAATGACAGTCTAGTTTATTTCATTTGACCCCAATGGGATGGTTTGGGGGAAGCACTGAATTTGGAGCCAGAGAACCTGAGTTCAAACCCTGGCTCTGCAATTTATTTGACCATTGGCAGTGGCAGTAAGGAACAGAGGAAATGTAGTGTTGTCAAAAAGAAGGTGAGATTTAGATGCAGAGGACTTGTGTTTGCAACTTAGCTCTGCTATTTAACTCTTGTTGGTTGGTTATTGTCCTTCTTATTTTTTTTTTTAGAGTCACTTAGGCATCTGGTGGGGACAAAATTCTTTCATGCCCATTGTGAGTACTTCATTGGCATCATCCTGGACCCAGAAATAATGGATCATTCCCCGCTGGTGTTATATTTGTGTATAGGCAGTTCAGATGCCGTTTTCAAGCAGAGGGTAGCGACCCCTTTTGGGGATGTCCTCTGAGACCACTGCTAATTCCAAGAGCTAAAATTCCATACATTCTTGAGTTTTCTCAAATCAACCACAATATTCCTTTGATATCCTTAAAGATCACCTCATTTCATTTCCTTCTGTGCCAAATGGAAGGCCTTAAGTAACAGATTTAAGGTTAGAAGGGACCACTAAAGTCTCCAGTCCAACCCTTTTATTTTATAGACACGGTAAACTAAGTTGTTAGGAGCAGGCCTAAAAACAGCATCCTGTTAGTTTAGATTTGATTAGGGGATTGAATGAAATACTCATAAAATAAGTCATTAAACACTTAGCAAAATGAGGTTTAGGGGGTATCTGGGTGACTCAGTGGATTGAGAGCCAAGCCTAGAGATAGGAAATCCTGGCTTCAAATCTGGCCTCAAGACACTTCCCAGCTGTGTGACCCTGGGCAAGTCACTTGACCCCCATTGCCTAGACCTTACCGCTCTTCTGCCTTGGAGCCAATACATAGCATTGATTCTAAGACAGAAGGTAAGGGTTATTTAAAAATGAGGTTTATTTAGACTTTAGATAAGCAAAGGTATGCAACAAGTATATTGGGACTGAGCTTCTCTAGATGGGCTCCTCCCCACCACCACTATATAGAAATGTGTCTGGTCAGTAGCGAGAGGTATGGCAATTTGCACAGTCTTTAGCTAACCACCTGGACTTTAGTGTTCTACAAAGCCCAAAGGATCTAAATACTCTCAATGGGATGAGACCCTTTTTTTAAAAGTAGCTAGCATTTTTATAGTTCTTTAAGGTTTTCAAAATGCTTTACAAATATTTGTTCCTTCGATCCCCATTACAAACCTTGGGAAGTAGGTGCTGTTATCCACATTTTACAGATGAAGAAACTGAGGCAGAAAGAGGTTAGTGACCGGTCCCTGGTCCCATAGCTAGTAAGTGTCTGAGGCAGGTTTTAAGCTCAGGTCCTCCTGATTCAAGGGAGGCGGGGACCAATCAGATCTGCCAACAACTAATAACTTCCTCACCTTTTAGAGAAAACTCATTCCTTTTGGAAGTAGGGAGAGGTCAGAAAACCCTGGTCTTGTCACATTAGGACTAAGGAAATTAAGTGACTTGCTCAAGGTGACCCACCGAATATATGGCAGACCTGGAATTTAAACCCAGATCTTCTGACTCCCCATTTAGCACCCTTTCCAGTTTACCAAGCAGCACACTGCTTCCTGAGAAGATGATTGGGGCAAAGTAACACAGGAAATAAAGACTTTTTTTTTAAAGCAGGAATGGAATTCAAACCTAGGTCATCTGGGTCCATATCCAGTGCCCTTCCTCCTATCACACTTTCTTATCAGTTCTCCTCCACTGATATTACCCCTCTTCCTAGTTTATAAGTGGCCTCAAGATCCCTGTGTGCCACCCAGTAATGAGACAATCAGGAAATGCTGCCTCTGAAGAAGGGCCAGAGGCTACTGCTTTCCAGAGCAGAACAGCTGGAGAGGCCAGAGGGGTTGCTCAGGGTCCAAGCATTGTCTTGTGCTGAATTCAATCAGGAAGTCATCTGGACAGTTAGCAAAAGTGCTTGATCAATGTTCTTTTCAAGGTAAAAATCTGCAGGGGAAGCCAGGAAAGCAGGCAGGCAGGAAGGAAGGAACTGGACAAAAAACAAATAATTGTCATTTGCTTCTTAAACCACATAGAATTTACCAAGATAGCCTTAAAAAGTGATCCCCCCCCCCTCCTTGCCCCTTTCTCTTGTAGGGTTCTTTATCAAGGCCTGTGGCATAAAAAGAAAAAGGTAAACTTAATAAACATCATCAGAAAAAAGGAAATAAACAGATCAAACATTTAACTTTAACTCTGTAGATGCCAAATGAAAACAAGCCAGAAACAAGAGATATTTTTCTTCTGTATCCCCTTCTAGGTTTATAGGTGTTTTAGTCCCATTTTTGTTCTATCTTGTTCTTCTCCTCTTTTTCCTTCTTCTCTCCTCCTCTTTTCGTCACCTTCTCTTCTTCCTTCTTCTCTTTCTCCTTTTTAAAGAATATAATGGTGGTTAGTGTATATGTATATATTTCTGGTTATAATAATTTCATTCTGCATCACCTCAATAGATCTTTCCATATTTCCTTGTATGCTTCCTAGTTATCACTGTTTATGGCACCAAACTGTTTCATGATTTTAATATCCCTTTGATCAGGCACTGTGATTTAATCGTGTGGGCCATTTTCCAAGAGCAAAGTCTTTCCCCCTGTCCCACAAAAGTCCAACATGGTAGCTATAGGCCTATAATCCTTGATAATGGGGGGAGATAAGGCTGTGGATTGCTTGAGTTCAGGAGATCAGAGCTGCAGTAGGACAAAAACTGAGCACATTTCCCAACTACTGGTGAGCCCCAGGAGTGGAAGAGTCACCAGAATAGGCAAAGAGGGGAAGAAACAATGAAACTTTGAAAAACAAAGTAGTAGCCTGGGCAAAGCAAGATGGGGGTATTGAAAGAGGGAGAGGAAAAAAGAGAAAGAGAAAGAAAAGTGAAAAGAAAGAGTAAATTAATAAAGAAAGAGAAAGAAAAAGAAAGAAGAGATGAATAAAGGGGAAAAGAAAGAGAAAGAAGGAAGGAAGGGAGAAAGAGGAAGAAGGAAGAAGGAAGAAAAGAAAGAAAGAAAAATAAAAAGAGAGCAAAAAGAAAGGATCCCTTCCTCTACTGCAGGTCATGTAGGATGTTTCCAGACATCTTGCTGTTACAAATAAAGCTGGTATGACAATTTTTGTACAAGTAGGTCCTTTCCTTTCTCCTCCTCCTCTTTTACATGTAAGAATAGAGTGGGTCACTGAATTCTATTAGCTGGCAGGTACCTAACAGATCAGTTAATCTGACTGTTCTTTGAAGTATACATTCACACATCCCCAACAAGTGATTATCCAATCTTTACTTGAATGATTCTAGTAAAGAGAAGAAAACTAGCTCACAGGAGGGACTAAAACTCTTTGATTCTTTGGATTCTTCGGTTGTTAAGATGTTCTTCCTTCACCTGAGCTGAAACCTGCCTCATAATGTCTAATTCCAGGGATTGTTTTGTCTTCTGAGGTTCTACCGACTAAGTCTAATCTCTCCTCTTCATTTATTTAATAACAACAAGGTTTCTCTTCTTCAAAAGGTGTCTCCAAAGATGGCTAGGTGGCTCAGTGGATAGACAACCAGGCCTACAGATGGGAGATCCAGGGTTCTGATATGACCCTAGATACTTCTTAGCTGTGTGACCCTAAGCAACTCATTTAATTCTAACTGTTAATTCTAGCCCTTACTGCCCTTCTGCTTGGAACAGATACCTAGTATTGATTCTAAGAGAGAAGGCAAGCTGTTTTTTTTTTAAAGGCATTATCTAATCCAACATCATGGAATTTTGTATTTATAGAGACCTTAGAGAATAGCTTGTCCAACTTCTTGACTTAAGAAATGAGGAAACTGAGACCCAGAGAAATGAAGGACCCTGCACAATGTTTCATAGTTCCTAAGTGGCAGATTTGGGAATGATTCCCAAGTCTTGTTAAAACTCTTTCTACAATACTATAAGGCATCCCTCTCCCCCCAAGGCTTAGGTGGGGTGAGGAGATCAAGGAAAGAAATCCAAGACCCACAGGAAGCAACTGTCAGGGACCAGAAGGGTAGTGGAGGATCCAGTGATTTTTACACGAATCAACTAGAACTACCCAGGGAAAAAGTGAGGGGCATAGGGAGGGAGGTGGATAGAGTGCTAGAACTGGATCAGAAACATCAGAGTTCAAATCTAACCTCTGACATCTATTAGCTTTGTGATCCCATTTTAGAGTTTTCTTGGCAAAGACATGGGAGTGGTTTGCCATTTCCTTCTTGAGCTCAGATGAGGAAACTGAGGCAAACAGGGGTTAAGTGACTTGTCCAGGGTCATAAAGCTATTAAGTGTGAGGCCATATTTGAAGTCAGGAACCCTTCCTAACTTGAGGCACAGTACTCTATCCACCACACCACCTAGCTGCCCTTTAGAATCTCTATCTTCCTTCAAAGATCAGCTCAAATGCTACCTTCTAAAATAAAATCATAGTGGATAGAGAATTAGATTAGAAGTTAGGAAGACCTTTCAAAACCTGTCCCAGATACCAGTTGTGTGATCCCAGAACATGTCACATAATCCATTCCAACCCTAGTTTCCTTATCTGTAAAATAATCTACCTCATTGGGTTTGGGGGAAGATGAGTGAGATAGCATATATAAATATATGTATATATAAATCACTTTTCAAAAATTAAAGTTAGCAAAACTTAAATGCAAGTTATGGTGATGACAATGTCACAGTGGCTTCTCCCTGAAATTCTTTTGTATACATTTTGTATTTATTTCTCTGTGTTTATATTGTTTCCCCCTGGAAATTACTTTATACATATTCTCTGCTCTCCTCCTGAAATTATTTTGTACAAATTTTCTATTTACTTATTTGTGTTTATATTTTCCTCTAATAGAATGTAATCTCCTTGAGGGCAGAATTTGTTTTCTTTTTGTCTTTGAATCCATAGCAAGGACGACAGTGCCTGGTATGTCATATATGCTTAGTAAATAATTTTTGAATGAAATGTATGTTTAAGGAATAGAATATTGACTATTATTATTTTATTCTCATCTTTTTTTTTTTTGGATGGTGTTCAGATAGAAAAGTTCCTGGGACAAAGGGCTATCCTGATATTACGAAAATACTGAGATATAAATTCATCTTCTTTAGGCTCAAAGAAAGAATCTTTTCAATAGCTCTCAAAGCAGGAAGGACAACAGGAGTGATGTATGGTAATTCTTGTTCCCATATGATTTTGATTCCTTCTGCTAGGTTTCTATATTTAGAAAGTTTGTTGTTCTATGTAACTCGGAAGTTATAGTAACATCTATTGAAACATTGTTCTTAATTTTTTAAAAAGCAGCTGAGTGGTACAGTGGAACAATAGATCTGGAAACAGGAAGACCTGAGTTCAAAAGTGATCTTAGACATTAACTTTGTGACCCTAAGCAAGTCATTTAACATCTGACCATCTCAGTTGTTTCAACTGTAAAGTGGAGATAAATATAACGCCTATTTCCCTGGTTGAGGATCAAATGAGAGACATTTGCAAAGCTCTTAGCACAGCACCTGGCACATAGGAAGCAATTAATAAATACTGGTTCCTCCCCTTCCTTTTAGTTTTACTTTTCTTTACTTTCAGTTTAAACACTCCCATATAAGTATTTAATAAATGCTTAGTGACTTGAACTGTTGAATTCTCAAGAATTTCTTAAGGTCTGGATTTGTAGTTCATGGAGTTGTCATCTATTTATAATCTCATGGATGCCTAATCCTAGCCTTCGGATCAGGTTTGCCAGGTATTATATAGATACTAAATTTTTTGCAGTCAACAGGGATGGGTTGCACAGTTTCCTTCCATGATATACACTGATCAATAAGTCCAGGCTCCTTAAGAATAACCTTTCTGTAATTTCTGGTGAGGATGACCTGGTCCTGACCTGCCATCATAAATCCCTTGTTCCTATAAACAAATCAGCCTGATTATCTTATTTTTTTTACTATTATTATTGGGTTTGGGTTTGTTTTTTTTTTTTAACTATTATCTCATTCTTCAAATCTTTTTCAATGAAGTCTGAATAGAAATGGTCCTGGAACAAATCAGTATCCTGCTTTTATCCTTCTATATTCAATTTTCTACTGACTGTTGTTTAGGTAGATAAAATAACTGCTTCTTTTAATTTGTTTATTAACATTAGGATGTGAGCTCAGCCTCAGTAAATTCACTGAAAGCATCTTTGGAACAATTCCAGTAGCAGAAAGGAAGGGTAGGAAAGATTTATACTTCATCCTGTTCCTTCATGATTTTGATATCCTTGGATCTCCTGGCTTTCTATGCATACTTTGAAAACTTTTAAGCATGGAGATCGGGAGTATTTAAGATGATTCAAAACATTGCTTTTAAGTTTTTAGGAGTCAATATTATACCCAAGCAATTGTGGACAATAGTTTGGTCTATGATGACGATCTGATTCCTGGGCAAAGTACTGGTGGAATTTTACAAGATTTTTTGAGATCTGGATTTAAGTATGGACACTCATCATCTGTCAACTCATGGAAAATAGGAGAACATTGTTTTTCCTTATGTGATATCATTTTTATTCAAACTAAAATAAATATTTTCCTTTAAAGGTACAGCAGTTACTACTTAACACTCATCAGATCAACACTTATCAGATTGGTGGTTATAGTATGATTTATGAATAAGCAAAGGATAGAAAGCATAAGGAGATGTAAAAGGGATAATTTTTACTACATTAAATTTAAAAGGTCTTGTACAAATAAAATGAATGTAGCCAAGATTAGAAGGAAAGCAGAAAATTGGGTGGGGGGGAGATTACAGACACTTTCTAGGACAGAGGTCTCATCTCTCAAATATATAAAGAACTTTGTCAAATTTATAAAAATATGAGCTATTCCTCAATTGCTAAATGGTCGTGAACAGACAGTTTTTGGGTAAAGAAACCAAAACTATATATAACTACATGAAAAGATGCTCTTGTCATTATTGATTCGAGAAATGCAAATCAAAATAACTCTGAGATATCACCTCAAATCTATCAGATTAGGCCTAATATGATAAAATGATAAAAGGGCAAAATGGCAAAATGTTGGCGGGGATGTGGAAAAATGAAGACATTGATCCACTGTTGGTAGAACTGTGAACTGATCTACCCATTTTGGAGAGCAACCTGGACTTAAGTCCAAATGTGTATGGCTTCATTATTGGGTTCATTTCCTAAGGTGATTAGGGAAAAGGAAAAGAACCTCTGTTCTCTAAAATATTTATAATAGTTCCCTTTGTGGTGGCAAGGAACTGGAAATTGAGGGGATGTCCAGTTGGGGAATGGCTAAACAAGTTGTGGCATGTAATTATGATGGAATACTATTATGCCATAAGAAATGGTAAGCAGATTAAGTAAAAGAAAACAAAACAAAACAAAACATGTTAAGGGGATAGTTAGGTGGGCCAGTGGCCACAGCTAGAGAGTGGTGATCCTGGGTTCAAATCTGACCTCAGAAACTTCCTAGCTGTGTGACCCTGGGAAATCACTTTGCTCTTCTTGCCTAACCCTTACCTTTCTTCTTCCTTGGAACCAATACAAACAGTATCGATTCTAAGACAGAAGGTAAAAGTTTAAAAAAATACATGGAAAGTCCTACATGAAATTACGATGAGTGAAATGAACAGAGCCAAGAGAATATAATATACAGTAAAAGAAATATTGTTTGAAGATTAAAATGTATATATCCGTTTCCAAGAAAAGAACTGATAAACAAGCAAATGATGCCTTCTCTAGTCCAGGGAGGGGAGGGAGATACCTGAGAACTTTACTGTAATAAACAAACAAATACATTTTAAATAATAAAGAACTGAGTGAGTTTCTGGTAGAATTATAGCCCCCGTGTCATGTCTTACCAGGTTTAATTTTTATAGCTCGAATGTCAAGTGCGTTGCATCATTTCCCCCATTTTTTTGCATAATCTAGATTGATCACAATCTGAGCTCCTTAAGGAATCCTTCTGGTGTTTTTGGTGACAATGACCAGGGCCCAAATTATCAAAGAATCACAGAGCTATTTCTGGAAGCGACCTCAGATGCTATCAACTCTAACACCTTCCCGTTTGAGGAAACGAAGACCCAGAGGGGCTAAGGTTACACAGGGAGTAGGCATCAGAGGCAGAGTGTGAATTGAGGTCTTCTGACTTCAGAGACGGTATAATGAACAATGCTTCCTCATTTGCTTTTGTCCATTCTGTTCAGCCTCTCTCCATTCACTGTTATCTTTCCAAAATCTCTTATGGTGACCGTGGCAGGGGGCACGGTGGATAGAGTGCCAGGCTTGGAGTCAGGAAGAGCTAGGTCCAGATCTGGCCTCAGACACTAATTAGCTATATGACCCTGAGCACATCACTTAACCCTGTCAGTCTCAGTTTTCTCATCTGTAAAATGATCTGGAGAAGGAAATGGTAAACCACTCCAGTGTCTTTTGCTAAGAAAACCCCTAGAGGGGCCACAAAATAAGCACACCCCAAATAAGTTCAAGGTTATTATAGGAGGGGACTCTAGTTGTTTTGGATATGAAGAAAGACTTCATGACAAATATGAAGCTTGTGAGTGGACACTGTCTCATTTTGGGTTGGTGTTCTCAGGGCTTAGCATAGAATTTGGCATGTAACAGGTGCGTAATAAATGCTTTTTAAAAATCATTTATTTAATTAATTAATTTAGAATAATTTTCCATGGTTACACATTCATGTTCTTTCACTCCTCTTCATCCTCCCCCCTCCTGTAGCCAAGGAGCAATTCCACTGGGTTTTACATGTGTCCTTGATCAAGGCCTATTTCCATATTATTCATATTTGCACTAGGGTGATTGTTTAAAGTCAACATCCCCAGTCATGTCCCTATTGAACCAAGTGATCAAGTAAGTGTTTGTGTGTGTGTGTGTGTGTTTCTACTCCCATAGTTCTTTCTCTGGATGTGGATTTTTTTTTTAACCTTTACCTTCCATTGTAGAATCAAAACTATGTATTGGTTCCAAGGTAGAAGAGCAATAAGGGGTAGGCAATGGGGGTTAAGTGACTTGCCCAGGGTCACACAGCTATAAAGTGTCTGAAGCCAGATTTGAACTCAAGATCTCCCATCTCAGGATCTCTCAGGCCTGACTCTCAATCCACTGAGCTACCCAGCTGTCCTCAATAAATGCCTTTTTGATGGATCAATTGATTTTTTTTTTAAACCTCTACTTTCTGTCTTGGAATTGATACTAAATATTGGTTCCAAGGCAGAAGGGCAGTAAGGGCTAGGCAGATGGCATTAAGTGACTTGTTCAGGGTCACAGAGCTAGGAAGTGTCTGAGGTCAAATTTGGTTCTAAAACTATAATACTGCGATCCCAAGAGATACTCAGTAAATGTTCACTGACTGAGGGGAAAGTGTTTATTCATTACCATTAACTCTTTGGCTATCACTAAAAGTCAGAAAAAATCATCTCTTCAACAACAGCATTTTCCTTCTAATTTTGGCAAGTAATTGACTCCAGTTGTCTAACCCTGACTGCTCTTCTGCCTTGGAACCAATACTTAGTATTGATTCTAAGACAGAAAATAAGGATTAAAAAAAAAGAAGTGGAGAAAAATGAGAAGAGAAACAACATGGAGAGGAGCTATCAGAGAATCAGGAAGAGGTGAAAGCTATGGATTCAAGAGCCAGGAAAAATAATCCAGGCATGTTTAAGGTCATGGGGAGAGGGACAGGGAAGGTAACAAATAAATCCAAGGTTCTTCCTGTACAAGATCATTCATTCACCTTGAAGAAATATGTACAATTATTCAATTACATTCTTGCTTAGATATAAACTTTGTTATAGGAAATTAGCTCCCATTCAGTTTCTCTATTCTATTTCCCAGGGAACTGAGTTTATATACTATTCTACTGTATTTGGGAAACAATGCTGGGGAAATGTGTGTGAGGATATAGTTGGTGCAGTATTTTCTTTTCTTTTCTTTATTTTTTTAATCCTTACCTTCCGTCTCAGAATCAATACTGGGTATTGGGTCTAAGGCAGAAGAGCAGTAAGGGCTAGGCAATGGGGGTTAAATGATATAGCTAGGAAGTATCTGAGGTCAAATTTGAATCCAGGACCTCCTGTCTCCAGGCCTGGTTCTCAATCCTCTGAGCCACTCTATAATGGGTGCTAAATAAATATTTATTTACTAAGTGTCATGAAGCCTTTCCTGATCTCCCCAAATACTAGTGCCCTTTGTCTCCCAATGACTTTGTATGTGTCATAAATATGTGTGTGTGTGTGTGTGTGTGTGCATGTGCCCATGAGAGCATGAGAACCTTGAAGGCAGAAACTCATTGTCATCTTTGTAGAAAAATGCCCATTGATTTATTGATTGCAGGGTCTGTGATTCCCCCTCACCCATGGATGGACGCTATTGGCAATCCTTCTATCGTTTATGGTTTTATAAAGTCTTGCTTGAAATTAAATGGCTTGCCTCTGACCTCGCAACTAGTAAACAAATCAACATTCTCCAGAATAAAATATTAGTTAATAGTAGCTCACATTTTTATGACCCTTTAAAGGTTTCAAAGCACTTTCTTCACAACAACCCTATGGAGTAGGAGACAAATAATATTATCCCCATTTGACAGAAGAGAACACTGAGAGCCAGGCCTAGAGATGGGAGGTCCTATGTTCAAATGTGGCTTCAGACACTTCCCAGCGGGGTGACCCTGGGCAAGTCACTTAACCCCCATTGCCTAGCCCTTACCACTCTTCTGCCTTGGAAGTACACAGTACTGATTCCAAGATGAAAGGTAAGGGTTTAAAGAGAGAGACAGAGAGAGAGAGATAGACAGAGAGAGAGAGAGAGAGAGAGAGAGAGAGAGAGAGAGAGAGAGAGAACACTGATGTGCTGCTAATAAACGCTAGAGGCAAAATATGAACCTGTTTCTTTCCCGTCTTAAGGCCCAGCACTTGTACTACATCACACAGCTACTTTCATAACAGCAGAACTAGGAGCTCCCAATACTTGAATACCCAAATGATTATGGGATATCATCAATGTGGGCTTTCCCTTACATCATACAGATTTTTGACCCATCTAAGGCTGTCTATCCTATGTGATTCTTATCTGCGTTTTTATGAACCATGTCCATATAACACCAATATTTGTAATAAAAAGATGGACTTTTGTTTCAAAGAATGAGACTTGCCCTCCTCCTTTTGTTTAGTTCTGGATCCAACTCATCATTCATTTGCAGTGTCCATCCAAGATATTCTTATATATAGGATTTAGGACAGGAAGGGTTTTCCTTGATTTCTCTTGACATTGAGAAGATATTAATGGAGCACACTGGTAAATCCATTGGTTAATGGATTTTTGGTAAATTTCATCTAATTTTACACATGAGGAAATTGAGGCAGAGAGAAGGGAAATGAATTGTTCAAGGTCCTATAGATCTTAAATAGAAGAATTGAAATTTGAATCTAGATTCTCTGATTTCATATCCAGAGCTCTTTTCTACTATTCCACCCATTCTCTCTCTATCTTCTGCTTTGACAGCCTGAATTACTTTGCAAGGGCTCCTGGCCTGCAAACAACTGTCAAATTCTAGCTTGGAGCTACTCAACTCCCTCAAAAAATATTGGGAAAGAATTTGTTCTGAATTCTGAATAATGGTACCCAGGGGACATCCCATTTTATGTCCTCACACTAAAGCAGCAACTTAGTGCAGTGAAAATGCTACTGGATTTGAAATGAGAAGAAATAGGTTTCAAATTCCAACTCTGCTATTTCCTACCTAGGTGATGTGGTCAAGCCACTCAACCTCTCAGGACCTCAGTTTTCTTCTCTGTAAAATAAGGAAGTTGTAATAATTATTTCTATATTCCTTCTAGCTCTAAATCTATTGTTCTATTTACCAGCCATCCTAGGAGTATAATCAAAGCATCAGCCTGAAGTACGAGCTTTCATAAAATGATAGATTCTTGGAGTTGGAAGGAATTTTGAAAGTAATCTAGTCCCTTTTTATTATTATTATTTTATAGATAGGGGTGTATGGGGTGCTCAGGGAGGGGTAGTATCTCTGGTATGGAGGGCTTGCTGTGCCCTCCTAGGGCAGCTCTCCAGCCTCTGACGCCCACCTGACACCCAGCTCTCACTTGTGGCTCCTAATAGCTGCTAGCATGCGGCAGCGGCCACACCCCGGGCAATGGCTTCGGCAGGCCGGCCAAACCTTGTGAGGGTAGCCATCCGGTCGTCGACCCCTGGTGAACCAGGGCTTTGATCACCCAGCATGTGAAGACTGCTTCGGCTGAACAGACGGAAGAAACAAATAAGAAGGTTCAACGGCTGAGAGGGCAACGCAGCAAAGCACTGTGGAGTGCTTAGGGCGTGTTGGAGCACAAAGGACAGCACGGCCATCTAATGCAGCTGAGGAAGTCTCCAGACGTAACAATTTTTCGTGCCAATGGACCCAGGCTTCCAACGCTGAAAGAGTGGGACTGTCTCTGTGCATCGACTTTTCCACTTAAATCTCCTTCACACACAAGTGTTTTTGTGCACACTCATCTACATCACAGATGAAAGTGCACAAAGACAATCGTCATCCTCGGTTACCAAGAGACTACTACTAATTTTATAGACTTGTTTTATGTAAATCCACATTATGTAAAGTCAGTTTTAGGTAAAAACCTCTGGTTTGCACCCCCCCCCACATCCCCCAATTATATGTTGATACAGTTTTTGTTTTCTGATTTTTTTGTGATATTGTTCTCTCTTCCTTTCATCCCTACCCTTCCCTACTTACCAAAATGGGCATGGAATATTATATAGGTTGTACATGTGTTGTCACATAATACATATTTCCATATTTGTCATGTAGTGAAAAAAAGACATATAAATTATACTAGAGAAAAATTCACAGAGGAAATAAAGTGAAGAATGGAATGCTTCAATCTGCTTTCAGACCTGATCAGTTCCTTCTGTGGCAGCGGGTAGCTTTTTTCCTCATGAGTCGCTTGTAGTTGTCCTGGATCCTTGTACTGTTGATAATAATTAGTTGATCATCATACATTATTGCTGTAACTATACACAACATTCTCCTGGTTTTTCTCACTTTGCTTTGCCTCACTTCATATGAGTCTTCCCAGGTTTTTTTTGGTGGTCATCTTGTTTATCATTTCTTATACTGCAATAATTGTCTCCCTCCCCTCTTCCCTCCCCACTCCTGGTGTTGACAAGAAGTTCCACTGGGGCTATATATACATGTATTACCACTCACAACCTTATTTACAAATATAATTTTATATATATATATGTATATATATAATACAAATACAAAAATTATTCATTTTTGTAATAGAGCAGTCTTTTAAAACCTACCTCAAATCATATACCCATATATATATATATACAAGTGAAAAATCATGTGTTTTTCTTCTGTGTTTCTACTCCCACAGTTCTTTCTCTAGCTGTGGATAGTGTTCTTTCTCATAAGTCCCTCTGGAGTGTCCTGGAGCATTGCATTGCTAGTAGAAGTAGTCAATTACATTTGATCATCCCACAATGTATAATGTTCTCCTAGCTCTGCTTATTTCATGCCACCTCAGTTCATGGAGGTCTTTCCAATTCTTATAGAAATCAAACAATTCATCATTCCTTATAGCACAATAGTATTCCATCACCATTACATATGACAATTTATTCAGTCGTTTTCCAATCAATGGACAACCCCTCATTTTCCAAGTTTTTGCCACCACAAAAAGCACAGCTATAAATATTTTTTTGTACAAACAAATCCTTTCTCTTTTTTTTTATCTCTTTGGAATCCAATTTCAACCCAGGACCTCCTATTTCCAAGCCTGGCTCTCAATCCACCAAGTCACCTAGCCTTCCTGCAAATTGAGTCTTGATATAAGGTATTGGTATTGGTTTTTTTTCTTTGTTCTACGCATTCCTTTTAACAGCAACAACAACAACAACAAAGTGCTGTAAATTCCCAGGGTAATTTAGCATGTACTCATGATATTCTTTTAGATGTATTCATTAAGTGCTTATAGTAATCATAATGACAGCTTTTGTCTGAAAGAAGCTTAAATTAAAGTTTGTGTGATGCAATTATAATTATAAAACATAAATTTATTCTACCTATAATTATGAAAACTAAATATAAAATTATCAAACTCTATAAATTATTTGGGTAATTATTTACAGTTTAAGATTCCATTTAGGAATTTTTAGCAAGAACCCCTCAGATATTTTTCATGGAAGGGGTTCATGAACCACTAAATGAGAGCCAATCATGTAAAAAAAATTCCTGATACAGCTATCTAAAAGTGGAATGAGTTGCTGCTTGAAGAAGTAGTAAGCTCCCCATCACTGGAGGTCTTCAAATAATGGCTGGATAGCCACTCGTTGGATGTGTCATATAAGAATAAGAGTTGCACACAATGACCACTGAAGTTGCTTCCAACTCTGTTTATGACTTCCATTTTAACTTTGTTGACTACTGTCTGAAGAAAAGCAACAAAAGTATGCTTTTGTCCTGTGTTCTAAGTAAGATTGAACCTGAGACCATGTCCTTTTCCATAGCAGCTATCTTCACCCCTATCTTTCATTCTACTTGGTTCAACTTTATTGGAGAAGGAAAGGATTTCATTCAAGATGGGCATAGTCCTCACTCTGGAGGGTACTTGGGAACTGACCAAAACAAGATAATACAGTGCTCTTTCTACTACAACTCAAAGCTTTCCCTTGTTGGTTTCTTCTATTTCCCCGTTAAGGTGGGGAGCAGACTAATTTTTGTGCTAAATGATATTGTTGTCTGTGGCGTTTACTAGCTGTATAACTGTGTAAAAATTATTTCATTTCTCTCTTTCATTTTCCTCAGTTCCAAAACAGCAATAATTATACTTGTACTACCTAATTCATCCAGTTGTTGGAATAGTTCCCTGCTTACTTTAAAGTTTTATGTAAGTTTTATTATAATGGTAGCTAGAGGGCTCATTGTATAGAGAGCCAGACCTGGAGTCAAGAGGACATGGATTCAAATCTTATCTTAGATACTTCCTAGCTGTGTGACCTAGGGCAAGTCACTTAATCCATGTTGCCTAGCCTTTACCACTCTTTTGCCTTAGGATCAATTGATCATAAAACAGAAAATAAGAAAATAAAATAAGAAAATAAATAAATGTTATTATTAAGAGTATTGAGAGTGAAGATCAAATGGTGAAGTCCCTTGCCTATTGGGAAGCAGAATAGTTTAAAACATTTACATAGCTCTTTAAGGTTGTGTATTATCTCATTTTATCCTCATAACAACACTGGACAATAGGTGCTATCATCATCCTCATTTTGCAGATGAGAAAACAGAGGCAAATAGAGGTTAAGTGACTTACCCAGTCAGGTCCAGTGCTATGTCCACTGTGACATCCGGCTGTCTATACTAGAATCTCCAAGCTGGAAGGGATCATCAAGGTCCTCTAAAACATCCTGGATAAATGGTCATTCATTCAATCTTCATTTGAGGATCTCCAAGGAAGGTTCCTACAGCCCTGTGTTGGTTCATTTCACTTTGGGAAAGCTCCAATTTTTATTGAGTTTTGCACTCTGGTTGTCAAACAAAGCAAGTCTAATAGCAGATGACATCAAGCTGAGAGGAATAGTTAAGACACTAGGTAGCAGCGTCAGGATTCAAAAATATTTAGACAAACTAGAATACTGGGTCATACCAAACAAGATGAAATTCACTGGGGCATAAATGTAAAGTCTTACACTTGGATTCAAAAAATCAACTTCAGAAATACAAGATGAGGAAGCCATGGTTAGACCTGCTGTAAAAGATCTGGGGGTTTTATAGGAGTGAATGTGTAATATGGATCAGTAGTTTGACATCGACTGGTAAGAAAGTAAGTGAATGCAATCTTGGGCTGCATTTAAGAACTTAATTAGGCTTGTCCAATTGGCTCCAGGGGCCAAAATTAGCATCAATGGTGAGAGTTGCAAAGAGGCAAATTTAAGCTGGATGTAAGGAAAAACTTCTTAACAATCGGAATTGTCTAAAAGTAGTATGGAGCAGTTAGGTGTCACAGTAGATAGAGTGCTGGGTCAGGAGTTAGGAAGACTCATCTTCTTGAGTTCAAATTTGGCCTCAAATACTTATTAGCTTCTGTACCCCTTGGCGAGTCATTCCTGTTTGCCTCAGTTTTTCCATCTATAAAATGAGCTGGAGAAGGAAATGACAAACTAGTACAGTATCTTTGCTGAAAGAACTTCAAATGGGGTCATGAAAAGTCAGGCATGGCTGAAATGCCTGAACAACAAAAGTTAGATGCCTCAAGAATAAATGGGTTCTTAGGAGGAAGCTAGGTGGCTCAGTGGATTGAGAACCAAGCCTAAAGATGGGAGGACCTGGGTTCAAGTCTGACCTCAGACACTTCCTAGCTGTATCATCCTAGACAAGTTACTTAACTCCAATTTCCCAGTGCTTACTGCTCTTGCATCTTGGAAATGATACTTAATATCAAATCTAAGACAGAAGGTAAAGGTTTAAAAAAATGTTAGTGGGTTCTCCCTGTTACAAATAAAAAGGGATCTGGCCAGAGTTGTAAGTGCTTATTAATAAAATGAGAGAGTGAAAGATGAGAGAAGAGGAGATATTTCAGACTTACTAATTTAAGGTAAGATCAGGTCCCAGATTTCAGTCCAGTGTGGTCCCCTCCAAGCTGACTGCCACTCACCAAGTGCCAGCCCAGGGAGTCAGTCTGTTCAAGAAGGCTCTCTCCTTCCTGTGATGTCTTATAAATCCCCCAACTCCTCCCTCTGTGGCAGCATTGCATGCAGCAACATGGCACATTGATACTCAAGCTGATGCCAGGGGACACCGGGACAGCCTGGTCATTAAATATGACATTACTCTGCAACACCCACCATTGGGGTACCATGATGAGATGGAAGTTTTTCCCTCACACATCCCCAACATGGTTGTTTGCATGTTGTCTCTCACAACAGACTGTGAGCTCCTTAAGAGCAGAGATTATCTCTCATCTTTCATTTTATCCCTAGCGCTTGGCACAATGCCTAAAACATAGTAGGTGCTTAATAAATGTTTAATGACTGACTGAAGAACTTGTTAAGAGGAATGACCGTCAAGCCATATCTTCTCCTTCTGACATTTAAGTAAATTTTTGAAACTTATGTAAGACTTTACATTTCTCTCTACTAAATTTCACCCCATTAAATTTAACAGTGTTCTAGCCTGTCAGGTCCTTTTTGAATCCTGAACCTGTCATACAACGCGTTATCTATTGTTTCCAGTTTTGTGTCATCTGTAAATTTGACATCGTACCAAAAAACCCTCTAAGCTTACTATTTGGGGCACAAGTCAGTAAAAAGTTTGATTTTATCCATGGTTTCTTGGCATAAATAAGCTTCATTCGGTCCCTAGAAAAGATAAGTCTTTATGGGTCAAGCAGGCTTCTGAATATGGCCCATTTCACAAGTATTCTAAATGAAAAAGGAGAGGGGGAGAAAAGTATAAAGTCTTGCTAGGTTCCCGGCCGCTAGTCAAACATTCCCTGGGGTGTTACTCTCTATCAGAGGAAAGGACAGAGCCTTCCTAACCTGCCAGTCTATCCCTGGCTTTAGGATTGGGCGCAGGGCAGAATTAGATAGTTTGACTTTTGACTGGCCTTGTGCAAGAACTGGGGAAGAAGGAAACCAACATCTAGGGATTGGATGGGATTGACCACTTCCACTAAAATAGAGGCTTCTTCCAAAATGACATTACTCATGTTGAGAGAGGGAAAATATAGAGCCACCCTCTTTCTGCCACCACAAGAAGGATGCTAAACTCCCTTAAAGATGGAGAGTCATAGGTCAAGGTGCCAATTACATAGACAAATTGGATCCCTCAGGTATAAGAATAATCGAGAAGGCTAAAAGCTACAATAGCTCATTTCCTCCAGGAAGCCTTCCCTGAGCACTCCCAGCCCACAAAACGATATCTCATTCCTCTAAATTCCTCTGGCACTTACTGTCTTAATCCCTTCACTTGGCACTTTAAGCATTTACCATCTGAGAGTCTCAGGAGCCTTGAGCCATTGTCCTAGTTTACCAATGACTATAGATAATAAAACATTCAACATTCAGCAGCCACTTACAAAACACTTAACTGTGTTCAAGGTCCTGGGCTAGTCCTGAAGAAGCTGTGACAGCTGTTCTTTTCATGAGAAGAGGAGGATGGTGATCCAACATTTATTAAGGACCTACGGTGTGCCGGGCGCTGTATATAAAATATAACATGGTAACGGCATTACCTGAACAGTGTTTTGGGGAGTCTCAGAGTTTGGAAAGACCATAACTAATCACAGAGATGGAGGAAGGTTTTATGAAAAAGAGGGCTTTTGAGCTGGACTTTGAAAGATAAATTGTCTTTCCACAGGCAAATAGGGTGAAGAAAGACGTCACACGTGGGAAATAATGTGAGCAAAGTCAACAAGGCAATACTTGAAGGACAGAGAAGCTTCTTTGGCTCATAGATTTAGAACTTGAAGGGTCCTCAGAATTCTTTATTGAGGAATTTTATGAGGAAACTGAGGCCCACAAAGGTTAGTGATTTTTCCAAGGACATCCATGTAATAAATAGTAGAACTAGAATCCCAACCCAATTCCTTTCCAAATTCCATGTTTCTGCCAATATATCATCCAGCCTTTCATGCCCTTTGCTTTGAGTGTAGTTGGAGAGAATAATATGAAATAAGGGCTGAAAAGGTAGAATGTTTACAGATTGTGAAGGGTCCTGAATGCCAGATAAATAGATTTGAACTTTACTTGGAAATCAGTATGGCCTCCCAGAAGAGTTTTAAGCAGAGAAGTAATGGAACTAGCTCTACGCCCTAGAAAGATCGTCCTGCCAGCTGCATGAAGTGTGGAATGGGGTGAGGAGAGCTCGGAGGCGGGATGATCTATTAGAAGGTTATTGCAATAGTCTAGGCAGGCTGTGATGAGGTCCTATACCAGGCTGGTGGCAGTAGGAATAGGGAGGAGGTGACATAACTGTCTCCTATGTCTTTGCATCCCCCACAGCACCTGGCACAGAGCCCTGCCCACAGTAAGGACTCAGCGGATATTTCTCAAGAATCTTTGGGCACTGACTCACTCCTAGACTTCAGAAAAATCTCCTTGCTCTGTTTTGGGGATAATAGAGGCTTTGGTCCCCTCCCTACTCCTACCCTGCAGACCTTGGGCTCCTTGAAATCTTATCTTAACCATGTCTTTGTTGATCCAGGCTAATGCTGTCTGAGATTAGCACATTATTTTTTCTTCATTACTCCTTAGTTCCAGCTCTTCTGTCCCACCCCCTCCATTCTCCACCCCACCCTATTTCCCTTCTCTGCCTGCTGCCAAGACATAGAAGCCAAACTCATAAAATACTATCTCTCCTCCGCCCTCCAGAGCTCAGCCTTCTATGGGTCTGTGCAGGAGAGGCTAAGAGGGAAACCAAAGAATCACAGGATGTTGGAGCTGGAAGGAACCTTGGAGTGTTGGACGTTAAAACACAAAATGGAATGACAGAACCAGAAATGACCTTGGAGTCTATTTAGGCCAAACATCCTCATTAAAAAAACATTACTGATTTTTTTTGTATTTACTTAAATCATTTCTGGAAATCCCCCCACCCCAAAAGGAACCCTCCTTTATAACCAAGAGAAAGGATTAAGCAATAACACAGTACCAGTGATGGTGAATCTTTTAAAATCTGAGTGCCCAAACGGCACCCTCACACTGCATGTGAGCCCCTACCTCTTTCCCCAGACAGGGGAGGGAGGAAGCACTCCTATTGGGCTGCTGGGCAGAGGGGTGAGGGATGTGAAAAATGTCTTCAATCCTTTACTCTAGGGAGATGAGGAAGAGGTGTTACATCATCTGTTCTTCAAGACCATAGTTGCCCAATGATGAGGAGATGGAGACCTAGAGAGTTTAAATGGCTTGCTTTTTAAAATTTTTAAACCCTTACCTTCTGCCTTAGAATCAATACTATGTGTTGGTTCCAAGGCAGAAGAGTGGTAAGGGCTAGGCAATGGGGGTTAAGTGACTTGCCCAGAGCCACATAACTAGGAAGTGTCTGAGGCCACTTTTGAACCCAGGACTTCTCATCTCTAGGCTTGGTTCTCAATCCACTGAGTCACCTAGCTACTCCCAAGTGGCTTACTTTTGACATCAATAAAACATTTCTCAATCAAGAAACATTTATTAAGGGTCTTTTATCTGCCAGACACTCTGCTAGATGTTGGGGATATAAAGACAAAAACAACAGAAATTATCTATATTTTCAAGGAGTTTACATTTTAAGGGCAGGGGGAGACAACATCTCTGCATGTACAGCATGTAAATATATACATCCATGCACATGCAAAATATACATATACACATGCAATATACACATGCAAAATAAACATGCATCTCACACATGTATTTCATGCAATAAGCATTCGTTGAATGTCTACTATGTACCAGGTACTATATATACGAAGTGCTGGAGATGCAAAAAGAAGCAAGACAGTCCCTGCTCTCAAGAAGCTTATAGGGAAATATGTGTGTATGTTTATGCATGTGTAATATACATGTATGTATGTAATATATGTCCGTATATTTATTGTCAGTTATGTATTATGTCTCATTATAGGTGCAAATAGAATGTCTGCCCATTAGGCATATGCCCATATATTAGAGTGCATATAACCACTACATGTATATAGTCATTTGGTCATGTGGCACTGGAAGTTTGGGGATCGGGAAAGAGATGACACACGCAAGGCTTTGATGGGAAACTAAGATTCTCAGATGCTAGGTAAGAAGAGAGGGCTTTCCACTGAATTTCTAATTCGTATCGGGTGGAAAGGAGGGAGGAGACTGGAGGAGAGTGGAGGGAAGGAAGTTCAGCTTGAGTTCTTCCTGAATTGTATGTTTCTTTGGCAGGCAATAGGAGGCCAGAAGATTCAAGGACCCCCTAGAGGTGATAACCACAGAATTGCTCTGTGTGAATAAACTGGATCTGTCTGGGGTGCATTAAGCCAATTCCTCCCTCCTGCTTGTTTTTAGAGATCTTCTGGGAAAGGGGAAGAAAGCAGACTGAGTTTGGGAAAGAAGGAAGGCGTAATTAGGATTGGGAACAGATTGTTCTGGGAGTTTCATAGGGATGACACATAAGCAGCAGCTTAGCTTCTGGTCCAACAGGAAGGAGAGGGTGGGGACAGGGAGGAGGATGACATCTACAGCTTAGATAGAGGAACCTGGGTGGGCAAAAAGAATCCAGCCTTAATAGAGGGGACTTGTACCTAATAAAGAGAACTTGACCACTGAGGAAAAAATTCAGTGATGTCCTTGTGCACATCACCCTCTGTATTATACTCATAATAATTCTGCACAATATTTATAATCAGCAGTGTGATGATCAGTGTTTAAGAATTGATTCCTCAGGAGAAAAAGCACACATGTGACATACTTTTCAATTTAATATACATTATGAACACTATCCCCATCACTTTCTTAAGCCTAGACAGTCAACAAAACAGCAAATCAAGCCCTGATTTGTAGCATTTTTTATTCCTGAGGTGTAATGCTCATACTGAAATTTAATGATTAGTACCTCCAAGGTCTGACTTAGCTCTAGCACACTCTTGCTTATAATAATGACAAAATACAAATTCCTCTGTTTGGCATTTAAAGCCTCTCAAACCTGGCTCCAACCCACATTTCCTGCCTTATTAGACTTTATTCCACTTAATATGCCATGCCAACTTGACCATCATGCTCTAGCCAAGTTGACCTTGCTGTACCTTACGTGCATTCCGTCGCCAGCCCTCATGTTTAGAAGCACTTCCTCCTCATCTCTATACCGTTTCTTTAAGGACTCAGCTCAAGTGTCAACTCCTAGGTGAGACCTTTTTTTGATCCTCCCATCTGGCTAGTGTATCGACTCCCACCTCCCAGTTACCTAGTTTTTGTTTTGAGGATATTTTGCATGTTTATATATAATATATGTATAGACAAATAGTATGCGAATATGTATATTTACATGTGGTATACATGTCCACATAATATACATTATTCTGCTCCCAAAAGAATATAAACCCCATCCAGTGAAGGAACTATGTAATTTTTGGTTTTATGTCCCCAACATATAGCACAATGCCTAGCACAAAGTAAGCATTTCACAAATTCTTGTGGATTGATTGACTGATAGGATATTTTTAAATCCTTACCTTTCGCTTTAGAATCAATACTGGTAAGGGCTAAACTTTAAATGATTTGCCCAGAATCACACAGCTAAGCAGCATCTGAGGCCAGATTTGAACCCAGGACCTCCACTCCCTAGTTTTGGCTCTCAAACCTCTGAGCCACTTAGGTACTCCCAACCGATGGATTTTTAATCCAAGAAGCTCAAAACACTTTACTGGCCTCCTTTCATTATGCCCTTGCTAAAGACTCTTTTCTATATCTCTGTAGCATAGTAATAATAATTAACTAATTTTAATCCGAAGAACAACATAATGGCTCCTAAGGTCCATGGGTTCCCTTCTCTGCAACTTTAGGGAATTTATTTTAGAGAAAAAGTTATGAGTTTAATTTCAATCCCCTGAGCACCCAGTTAAAGAAAGTCCTAATATTTAGACAGAGATTGAGCTCCCTTCCTTATATCTCTTTCTTTCCATCTCTTGGTGCCATGCATTTTCTCTGTTTCCTTGCCTGGAATGTTCTCCCTCCTACCTCTTGGCTTTCCTGACTTCCTTCAAGTCCCAACTAAAAATCCATTTTCTAAAGGCTCCTTTTCCAAATCCTCTTAATTCGAGTGGCTTTATGTTAATTATTTCCTATTAATTTATCTTGTACGTTGCTTGTTGTCTGACCCAACATATTGTGAACTCCTTGAAAGCAGGGACTCTTGCTTCTTTTTGTACCCTATCTCTTAGCACAGTGTCTGGCACATAGTAGATGCTTGATAAATGTTTATTGACTGACTGGTTGAGGCAAAAATTCAGATCACTGGCATTTTAGTAACAAGACAACTTATTATACTATGTAGTGTGTGGATAGTCAGGTACCAGGAAGAACTGGGGAAAGAGTCTTAGAACTTCCCTCAGTCTTTGAGTAGATGGCAAAACCAGTGGTCATCCCAAGACATCTATAGAGTAGAGTGTCATCTTCCCTTCTTTGCCATAGTTCAGTCCTAACCTCTCTCCTTTCAATAGTTGCCCTGGAGCTGCCAGTTCTTGGCACAGCTCTCTACTATTCCATGCCTTTTTTTCTACTGCTAGACTCTCAGAATCTAAATCTGGTCTTGAAATAATTCCTTTATTTTATACAAATTCCTTAGGGTGTGACCAAGTCTCTCATTTAATGGCTTTGATTCAAGAGGTATACAGGTCCTGTTCACACTTGGTTCTGACTGATTAAATCCAGAAATATTCTTACTTAACAAAGATAATATTCCAGTTAAGGAAAATCATGGAGAATTCTACACAGGAACATGAATGGCCTGGTGGTCAACAGAATTAAGACTGTAGGCATAAGCACATTAGACCCCTTTCTGGTTATTTAATAGCAACCTCTCTTCCTTGAAAATGTGTTTAGAGCTGGAGAACTAGAAAGGTAGTATGGGTCAGGTGTTTTAAGGGCTTTATCCACCAACAAAGAATTAATATTTGATCTTAATATAAATAGGGAGCCTTTGGAGTTTATAGAGTAGAAGAGTGACGTCAACCCTGCTCTGGTCTTCCTTTCTCCTAAAATCTTGACACTATAATTAACCAGTTTAAACTGTTCTCTACTCCCAAATCCCTTCCTCTATTTGTTGTAGCCTTTTGTTATCCATATCACCTATGTTCTCTCCTGAACAGAGGGAGTCATACAGCTGTGTAGACTGGGTCATCAAAATTTTGTTATTTGATCTCAACTTTTCCGTTGCTGCGGTATGGTTGTCTTTTTTTTTAACCTCCTTCCTTATTGATTTTGTGACCGCGAAAATGTGAGTTTCAAGACTGTGAATTGCCAAAACTGTAAAGATAATTTTAGTGTCTTGAATTAAATAAAAAATAAGTGGTTGCCATGGGAAAAATTCCCAAATATGAAATACCCAAGTCAGCTGGGTTTTATGGAGATTTTAATTAATACAAGTGAAGGAATTAAGGGAAGGGAGAGAGACAGAGTAAGAGGAAATAGTAGCTTTAAGAGAGACTAGTCACTCTTTTATCCACTCACCACAAGATTTGTCCCAAGCAAAACTCCAGCTAAGTTCATAGAGCCAGCTCCTCCACACTAACTCCAAAACTCCAACTAGTCTGAATTCCCACTCGAAGTTCAGAGAGAGAGCTCCTCCAAACTAACTCCAAACTCCCAACTCAGTTCAGAGAGAGACCAGTTCCATTTAAAGAGAATTTTCTCTTATGTCACCGCCCCTAAATTTTCACATCGACCAATCATAGTAGACGCTTTCCACAGGACTGACCATTCTTAATTCACATCTTCTTTGGTTATCACCTTCTCTGAGGAGACTAAAACTTCACACCTCTTGCTAAGCTTGCCCTTTGTAAGTCCCTTGACCATTTAGTGATTAATTTAACCTTTATAGGTACTTAGCACCCTTTTGTATTAGATCCAAAAATAGACCTAGCTTAGGGTTCTAGCTTCTAAGTATGAGTTAGGGACTTTTTCATTGTTCTATCAGGAGTTTACAACTTTATCTTCCCCCAAGGTACTGTCTAAGTATGGGTGGAGTAATGTTAAAATTCCCAATACATTCCTGATCAAGTACCTTCATTTGTTATGATAAGGGAATAGCCTTAACCAATTCTTCTAAGGTAGAGTCTGAGCAGTTTTAAGATTCACAATTTCCTATCACAATTTCCAATATTTATTATAAATGTCTCTCAATCCAACTATGCCAATTCTCTCTTTTCCTGGACTCATAGTTGGTAAAAAAAAAAACAAGGTCATTCCTCCTGAAACCATCTTTTCCATAATTCCATACCTTATACTCCTTCAAACCATCCTCCAATCTTTCTTCTTTTGCTTTATCCTCAGAGGAAGAAGTGAGTCTTCCCTTTGCCAGGGTCAAAGTGTAGGCCAGGAATTCCCTTTTAATATTTGTTTCTGTATGGATTTCTATGTCTTCCTGAGTTTTATACAATTCCTCTTGACCCCATAAGAGACTTTTTGCAAGGCCAGATAGTTGAGTATTTTGTAATAACATTATTATGCTTTATGAAATACCTTATTCATATCTCATATTGTAGAATGACATACTAGAGAATTGCATAATTCTGGCTGAAACACATTTGTTTTTTAAATCTTTAATCCCTTTGGGCTTAGTATTGTTTCACTGAAATGAGATCAAACTTAAAGCAGAAAATATCTTTCATTAATTTTCAACAAAGCCTTCCTTCTTTTCAGAATATTTTATGAAACATTTATTGGAAAGTTATAAAAATGTTGAACTTAAAATATCAATTAATATTAAACATGGGGGGCAGCTGGGTAGCTCAGTGGATTGAGAGCCAGGCCTAGAGATGGGAGGTCCTAGGTTCAAATCTGGCCTAGACACTTCCCAACTGTGTGACCCTGAGCAAGTCACTTGACCCCCATTGCCTAGCCCTTACCACTCTTCTGCCTTGGAACCAATAAGCAGTATTGATTCCAAGATGGAAGGTAGGGGTTTAAAAAAATTAAACATGGATGTGCTAGAATAATAATAATGGCTCAATTTTATATAGTACTATAGTACCTGGGTGACAAAGTAGATAGAGTATCAGTCCTAGAGTCAGGAAGATTCATCTTCCTAAGTTCAAATCTGGCCTCAGACACTTACTAGCTGAGTTACCCTCAATAAGCCATTTATAACTCTATTTGTCTCAGTTTCCTCATCTGTAAAATGAGCTAGGGAAGAAAATGGCAAACCACTACAGTGTCTTTGCCAAGAAAACCCCAACCGGGGTCACAAAGTGTCCTACATGAATGAAACAGAGTGTATAGTGTAATTTCTTAACAAAACCACTAAGATTGGACCAGGTTGCCCCAAGTTCTAGCCCTTAGCTCTCCATTAAATTTTCCCATGGCAAGCAAATATTCCATTTGACCATTATTATTGTGGTCTGTCATTTCCAGTGATGTGGGGAACTATCCAGAGTGAAAACTTGCACCTTCAGTGTCAACATTTCATTTGTAGTTTATCATCCTGGAGAGCTCCTAAGGATACTGAGACTTTTAGTGAGTCATTCACAGAAGCAGAAGCTAAGCTTGGGTCTTCTTGACTCTAAGGCCAGCTCTTTATCCACAACCCAAGCTACCTCTCATTATTATTCCTATGAATAATACTGGATATTACCATAAATTCTTTAAGGTTTTCAAGGCGGCTTTCTCACAAATGCTGAGAGGCAGATGGGATGTTTTCTTGTCTGACTCTGGTATCATGGGAAAAGTGCTGGCATTTTCCCAATCTGAGGGCCTAGGTTCAAATCTCCCCATGGATGCTTACTACCTGTGTGACCTTGTATAAGGCACTTAACCTCCTTGGGCCTCAATGTCCTTGTTTGTAAAATGAGAGAATTAGACAGGTTGGCCCCCGAGGTCCCTTTCACAACGAGACCTATGATCCTCAATGTTAGGATCTATGTTCCTATCTCAGTGTTACAGGTGAGGAAGCCAAGGCTCAGAGGAGTGAGATGACCTATTCATGGATGCACAATGGAGAAGTGTCAGAGTTGGGGCTCAAGTTGATGCCTTCTGACCCCACTATTTCAAGCCGCTTAGAAAAATAACTAAAATTCATAGTGACTGCACCCCCTTTTTCTCCCTCCTCCTCTTCTAGCTCCTGGTGTGAAGCGTGTCTAGGAGAAGGAGGGTCAGTGTTTGCAGCTGATCCCATCTCCTGGCACACAATAGTAAAACAAGCAGGCCATTCAGCAGCTCCTGGGTCAGGCAGCATCGGTTCCTGTCTCCCTCACTCTGTGGTTGCCATGGCAGTGGTAGAAGGAGGGAGACTGCTATGATAGTAGCAGATTCTTGAGTGCAGTCCAAAAATATACACTGACACACTCACCATTTCCCCCCTCCCTCTTTTAAATTCAATGCCTTCCTTTGTGGGGCCAGAGAGGACCATCTCTGCTTCTTCCTGAAACCCAGATGTAAAGGGAGACTGGGGGCTGCTGGGTGGCCCCCACCTCCCCACCCCCACCTCCACCAAGGCTAGGAATTCAAGAGCAATCACTGTCATGTGATGAAAGAGGACAAACACTCAAGGCTGTTCTTTCTTGGACCTCTGTGGGATGTGGGGAGGTGGGGTGGGGGAAGGGTGTCCCACGCACCAGGCAGTCTCTTCTCCCCTGGCCCAGGCAGCCCTTGTAGAGATCTTTCCTTACAATGATGGCATTGTAAATGGTGGCCTCAACTGTAAGTCAACTAATATTTATGGAGCACCAGTGCTCCAACTGCACTGGGACATTGTAGAAGACTCTGGTCTTGGCGGGAAATCTTTCTGCCTTCCACCACCCCATTCCTTCCCTACTCCCTTGCTCAGGGATTTACAGTGTGTGTGTGTGTGTGTGTGTGTGTGTGTGTGTGTGTGAAATCTAAGAGGTGGTCCAAGTATAAGACCAAGTATAAGACATTCTGATCTGAAAGTTCCTAAAAATAGAACACATAACATTCTGATGTTAAAATGGAACCTGGGACATTTTCTGTTAACATTGGAAGGGGCTCAAGAGCACAGACTAGCAGATTTCAAAAGGGCTTTAGAAGATAAATGATGGGGCACCTAGGTGGCTCAATGTATAGAGAGCCAGGCCTAGAGTTAGGAGGTTCTGGGTTCAAATCTGGATTCAGATTCTTCCTAGCTGGGTGACCCTAGACAAGTCATTTAAGCCCAACTGCCTAGCCCTTACCACCCTTCTGCCTAGGAACTAATACTTAGTATTAATTCTAAAATGGAAAGCAAATGGGTTTTTTTAAAAGAAGACAAGATGTTAGACTACAGAACATAGAAAAATGGAGATAGAATTGACCATAGAGACCATCTAGTCCATCCACTTAGTTTTATAGAAGAGGAACAGTTTTTCATTTGCCTAAGAGTTCCAGAGCCAGTTAGTGCCTTGGCTAGAACTAGTATCCATTTGCCTTCAATCCTGTGCTTCCTTCAGTAGCAATAGAGTGTTCACTCTTACTCCAGCATCCCCTGAGTACCAGAGCACACTTTGCAGCCTCAGACTACTACTTGGGGCTTTCTGGTGTTCATCAGAGGGAAGGAGAAGGAGGAGGAGGAAAAGAGTATTTCTCCTGGCCTGTCTCTGGCTAATTGAGTAGCCACTGAAACAAAGATAGGAACATTCTTCTTTGGTCCCATCCTTCCATTCACCCAGATTGGAAGCCTTAGTGACATGCCCAACTCTTTACTCTCAATCACTCCTAATATCCAATCAGATGCCAAAAACTGTCCCACGTCTACAAAATCTCTTATAAACATTCCCTTTTCTCCCCTCACACCCTGGTTTATGCCTTGATCACTTCTCATTTAGAGAATGTAACAACCTTCTATTGGATCTTCTGCCTTGAGCCCCTCCACACTCCAATCCATCTCTACTTAACAAAGTAATTTCCCTTATGCATAAATCTGATTATATTATCCTTTGCTTAATAATCTCTAGGACTGACTATAAAGTCCCCTGTTTGACATTTAAAGTCCTCTATAACCTAATGCAACCTTCTAAGACCTCTCCAGTCTCTTCTTATACTTTATTCCTCAACTCAAACTGAGATAGGTTCAAAGTCCTTAGCCAGGGAGAAACCTAGGGAGGTTACTTAAGCCTTTAGCCTTCTAGAAAACTCTCTAAGGCCATATATTCCAGGGAAAGGAGGACTAACCTATATCAGTAAAGGGATTTTCCTCACCAGAGAACACCAGTTTAGTTCCTATCTAGCCCATTCTATAAGTGTGTGTATGTTATATATATATATATATATACATACATATATACACATATGCATTGTACTTATTTGCGTGTGTGTGTGGGGTGGGGGGGTGGATGTGGGTGTGGGTGTGGGTGTGGGTGCACTGTTCCCTCCATTAAAAGAGAAGGTGGTACCTGGGAGCCATACTTTGAACATAATGGCTTCTTAATGGTCATTGAACAAACATGTTCTATTTGTGGCAAGAGCTTAAGAAGATACCCCAAGATGACTGAAGACACGGTCTTTGCCTGGGAGCTTTAGGGTCTACTTAGGATTTGACATGTACATAGACAGCTGGCTTTATAAAGGTGCTTGTAGTTAATCATTATTTACACTTGTCAATCCTCTTTATAACCCCCAGCTGGAACCTTTATGCTCCATGTAACAAGCACAGAAGGAAAAGAACCAGTCAAACCAGTCTGGCTATTTAAAAGTAACTAAATCCTACAAAGACCAGGTGTATGTGTGTGTTGGGGGTAGGGAGGATGATAGGACCTACGGCGATATTTTTAAAATACTTTTTGTTTGTTATTATCATTGTAATTGGTAATATAACATCTGGCTTGGACCCAAAGCTCTGAGCTTTCAGGGACTCGGTTCAACCTTGAGGATCTCGCTCCCAAATATTCTTGTCTGTTCACACCCCAAACAAAGATTTTCCCTGAGAAACTCGGATTTCTGCTCATTTCACTCCTACTCGTGATTTCCCTTTGGAACGACAGAGTTTGGCTCTTGTCTAATTATCGACATAACAAGTAAATAGCCTTGCTCCAACGCAAGCACCCAGACTAACATAATATTAAATATCAGTCAGGCTTTATTTAGCATGATGAAACTATGTAAAGCCCAAAGGACTTGTACCCAAGCCTATCTATAGTCCAAACTCTTTTGTTATTAGCTTCTTTTTGAGTTTTTAGATGATACCAAGTTGAAGGACAAGTGAAGATTGTGGAGTGGGAAGAAGCAGGATAGCCCAGTTCCCCCAATAACTCCAACAATAAAATAAGAATGTGAGACAGTGATCAGAAAAGTGAAAGAGAAACTCTAATAGATCCCATAGGAATACTCCTAAACTGTTAATTCAGCTAGTAAGCAGGACTAGAGCAGGAACTGTGGGAAAGGGAACCCAAACCCAGCAGAACTCTGACTTAGGCCAGTGGTGCTAGGATTCCAAGAGCTGATCTCAGACTCTGGTCCTGACCCAGACCAGCAGCACTAGGTCTCTTACAGGGACAGGGAGCACAGATTCAGTGCTCAGAGCTTTCAGCTAAGTCAGCAGCTTCAGACTCCCCAGAGTAGATGGTACAATCAATTTTAGGTCCTAAACAGGGCTGAGCCAGCAGCACCATTTCTTCACAGAATATATCATGGACTCAGCTGTGGGTCCAGAATAGGGCTAAGACAGCAACATGGTTGTTCTGGACCTGCTGAGTCTCCTAGTCAGCTGAGAGGGGCTATCAACTCCTTGTCACTAGAGCACCACCCAAGGGCAGGTCTACAGCTGTGGTACCTAGATGGAAACCAGGACTTGGACCCTGAAAAGCTCAGAAGGGCGGCAATCAGACAATGCCCTTGACCTGATTACAAAGGTTCCACTGAAAATTTCTAACTCTAACTTAAACTTCCCTTGTGAAGAACACATCAATCAGCACTTGAAAAATGAAGCAAGAGGACCCCCAGCAAGACAGAACCATGCAAAGTCAAAACATGCCACACTAGAAGTGTGTAGAGTCCAGCCCTAACACAAAGTCCCAATCTAACACGTAACACTGGAATAGTGAGTAAATAAAAAAAGATAAAGAGTTATTATGATGTCCGAGATACCTAAAATAAAAAATAAACCAAGAAGAAGAGGATAACTTCATAAACCTACAAAGAAAATCTCAAAGAAAAATGTAGCTTATTCATGTGGCCAGTTAGAATTACTAGAAGAAATGAAGCAAAGTTTTTTTTAAAGAATTTCTAATTTTATCAATTAAATGCAAGTCAAAAAAGAAGAAATTAGCAACAGAAAAAAAGAGGGAGCTTTGGAGAAAAGACTTGGAAAGAGAATTAATAGTTTATCACAGGAAGTCCCAACTTTTACCCAAATAACAGACTCCTTGAAAATTACAAGGGACCAAACAGAAATTAATGATTCCATGAAACAAGAAGTATTATTATTAATTAAAAGATTAAAGAAAATGTAAGGCATCTCCCTTCAAAAACAACTGACCTGTAAAGAATATCAAAGAGAGGCATTTTAAGAATCACTGGACTATGTGGAAGACCTAAATAAAAAGGTAACCTGGATGTCATATTGTTTTAAATAACAAAAGAAAACTGCCCAGATCTTTTAGGACAAGAAACCAAATGAAAGAAAGAGGGAAACGAGGAAGAAAGGTTGCATTGGTTACCTGGAAATCCCAAAATGAAAGCTCCAAGGAATATGATAGTCAAAATCCAGGGCTTCCAAATCAAAGAAGAAACAATGCAAGTAGGGAGCAGCTGGGTGGCTCCGTGGATTGAGAGCCAGGCCTAGAGATGGGAGGTCCTAGGCTCAAATCTGGCCTCAGACACTTCCCAGCTGTGTGACCCTGGGCAAGTCACTTGACCCCCATTGCCTAGCCCTTACCACTTTTCTGCCTTGAAGCCAATAAACAGTATTGACTCCAAGACAGAAGGTAAGGGTTTAAAAAAAAAGAAAAAGAAAGAAACGATGCAAGTAGACAGAAAGAGTTCAAGTATCAAGGAACACAATCAAGATGACACAAGACTTAGCAACTAATACTATGAAGGTATAGAGGGCATGGAAAGTGAGATTTCAAAAGGCAAAAGATATAGGCTTACAACCAAGAATGATTTACCCAGAAAAAATAACTATAATAATATGGATAGAAATGGAGCTTTAAAGAAACAGAGGCCTTCCGAACATTCCTGATGAAAAAACCAAAGATAGGTAGAAACCTTAAAAATATAAACATAGCCCTCAACCCAGAATACAGCTAGGACAGCAAAGTAGTTTCTCCCAAGCTGCTGAGCCTTCTAGATTGCTGATAGGGTCTATCAACTACTTGTCTAGTGGGGCACCAACCAAGGGTAAGTCTGCAGCCATGGTACCTCAATCCAAATAAGAGTCTGGAGCCTTGGAAGGACAGCAATCAAACTATGTTCTTGATCTGATTGCAAAAGACCCGGTGAAAGTTTGTAGCTCTCTCACTCAAGATAGCTCAATTTGTTTCTCAATAAAGTGATATAAAAAAGACAAACAATAGGAAACTATTTTACAAGGATAAAAGGTTTGCTTTCTAATGGGGTATGGGAGAGGATACAAGCATCCACTAAAAACTATAATGTAATCAATGGTCAAAGAGGGAGTCACATACTACAGAGGCAATGGAAAGGATTTTTGTCATTTTGATGAGCTTAAAAGAAGAAAGGAAAAGGAGGGGAGAGAGATGGACGAGGGAAGAAAGAGGGAGAAATAGGAGGTACTTATTATCTCATATACATGGAGGTCAAAAGTTTATACAAATGAGGAAGGGGCAGGAAAAGCTGACATCATTTAAAACCAAAGCTCCTCTGAATTAGTCAGAGTTGTTTAGAACACATATAAATCAACACACAAAAAGCCTTTGGTATAGAAATGCATTCAACTTAACAGTAATACTGGAGAAAACAGGAAGAGGGCAAAACAGAGAATAAGAGGGAGGATAAATCAAAGAAGGGATTAGTCATAAGCAAAACCCTAATTTCAAAAGGGGAATTGCAAAGAGAAGATAAAAAGGAAAAAATTAGAGGATAAAGTTTTGTGATTCAGGGCTGAGGGAGAAGAAGAGAAGAGGGGCAGGGCTAAGGAAGCATCAAACATAAAACACTGGTGGTGAACACAGTCCTGTACTAGGTTCCCCTTATCCTTTGTAAAAATGATGAGCAAAAAAGGAAAGGGAAAGGATGGCGAGAAACAGTCAATCGATGATCATAACTGCAAATATGGAAGGGATTAACTCATCAATTAAATAGAAGAGAGTAGTGGAATCTGGGATGTTCTGGTACCAACTCTATCTTTTGAGAACTCATCATTAAATTTTCAATGTGAACATTTAGAACTCTGAAATTAGCAATCACTACAAATCAATTGTTTGTTAATTATTTTGCCTCAAGAAAGTGTTGATAATGGGAACAAACTGAAATGTATGCATGTACAATTTTTTTTTCTTTTGGAGTCATTTACCAGCACATTCTTTTATTGCTCTGTAAACATTGCCTGAGCTCAGCAAGAGTATGAAAGGGGCAGAATGGAGAGAGAGCCAGTCCTCTTTTAGGGTCAGGAAGACCAGAGTACAAATCTGAGTTCAGATACTTTACAGCTGTATGACCTTGGGCAAGTCACTTAACCCCAGTTACCCAGCCTTACTGCTGTTCTGCTTTAGGATCAATTCTAAGACAGAACATAAGAGTTGGGTGGGTGGGTGGGGGGTTGTTTTGTTTTAAAGTTCAGTAGAAGATTCAGGGAATGAAGTCATCAACAGACTAAATGCCAAGCAACTAGGTGATGATCATGACCATTATCATTTACATAGCACTTTAATGTTTACATAATGCTTTACTTTCATTATCTCAATTGAGCCTCAAAAATATCCTCTAAGCAGAAAACATCATAACGATAGTCCAAAAACACATTTTTTACAAGAAACACAATCGAAGCATAAAGATTCAAAAAGAGTTAAAGGGCTGGAGCAAAATCTATTCAGCTTCAGCTCAAAAAAAACCCAAAAAACAGAGGTAGCAATGCTAAACTCAGAACAAGGAAACAACAAAAAAATAGACTTGATTAAAAAGAGGTAAACAAGAAAATGATATTTTGCTGAAAGGTACCAGAGACAAAGAATTCATCTCAGTGCTAAATATGTATGCACCAAATAGCATAACATCTAAATATTTAAAGGAAAAGATAATCAGGTTACAGGAAGAAAAAGTAAAATTATGATCAAGGAAGCCCTCAAAATATGAGGCTTTTGTTGTTAAGCCACAACTAACTCTACAACCCCATGTGGGGTTTTCTTGACAAAGATGCTGGAGTGGTTTGCCATTTCTTTCTCCAGCTCATTTTATGTCTGAGGAAATTGAGGCAAGCTGGGTTAAATGCTTTGCTCAGGGTCATACAACTAGTAAATATCTGAAGCTTTATTTGAATTCAGGTCTTCCTGACTCAGTGATCTGTACCACCTAGCTGCCCTCAGTCTATATGAGGGAATTCTAAGAATTGGGTGAATGAGGAACAATGTCCCCTGAGTCTAGAATTTTTATTTGGTCTGAGCCTAGAAGAATGTGAGGGCTTCTAAGAGCCAGGGGTGATGAAGGAATGAATTTCAGGTGTGGGGGATAAATGTACAGAAATAAGAGGAGTAGTTTTGTCTACAGGGAACAACAACAAGCAGGTCTGTCTCCCTAAGATGTGGCATGCATGAAATGGGACATATATAGCTTGAAGGGGCAGACAGACTGCTGGAGTCAGATTGTGAATGACTTTAAATGCCAAACAGAGAAGTTTGTATTTTATCTCATAGGCAAGTGGAAACCTCTGAAGCTTTGAGAGCATTGCTGAGAGTACAGTGAGCAAAGACTCCAAGCTGGGCTAGGGGGCTGTGTGGGCAGAGTATGGTAAATCTGCCAGTTTGGTTAGAACATGTAAGTGAGCAGAGCTGGAGATGAGGTTAGAAAAGTAGAGGGATGCGGGATGGGGAGCCAGACGTTGGAGGATCTTAGGCTCAGGGGCTTCTACTTTATATGGTAGGCAAAAGGAAGGAAAACCCCCAAAGCAGTCAAACTTGTTGGCATTAGTAGTAAAAGCAGCCAGAGATAGTGGAATGAATGTAGGATTTTTTTTTTAACCCTCTCTTTCAATTTTAGAATTAATACTGTGGATTGGTTTCAAGGCAGAAGAATGGTAAGGGCTAAGCAATGGGGATTAAGTGACTTGCCTAGGGCCACATAGCTAGGAAGTGTCTGAGGCCAGATTTGAACCCAGGACCTCCTGACCCCTGGCCTGTCTATCCACAGAGCCATCCAATTGCCCTCAGGAGAACTGTTACTTCTTTTTCTTCATCTGCAAAATAGGATAATTTTCACTATCTTCTTCAAAAAGTTGTGAGTATCAAACAGGTCCTCAGAACATAGGATAGAGAGGCAGAGAAAGAGACCTGAGAGTTCATGTAGTCCAACCGTCACATTTCACAAGTGAAAAAATTGAGGTCCAGACTCCTTAAGGGACTTGCCCAAATTCACAAAAGGTAACCAACAAAAGGTAGCATAGTGGATAGAGTGCTGGTGCTAGAATTATGGGGACCTGAGTTCAAATGCAGCCCCAATCACTTAATAGCTGTGGACTCTGGACAAGTCACTTAACCCTGTTTGCCTCAGTTTCCTTCTGTAAAATGAGCTGGAGAAGAAAATGCCAAACCACTTAGCATCTTTGCTATTTGCTTTTGTTATTCACTCTTTGTAATCTTGGGGTTTTCTTGGCATGGTCACATAGTAAGTGGCTACAGCTGGATATGTACTCAGGTCATTCTGATTCCAGACCCAGTACTCTATCCCCTAAACCTCCTAGCTACTTCTTATCTTTGCCAAGAAACCCAGCATGGGTTCACAAAGAGCTGGACATGACTGAAACAGCTGAACAAGTCAATGACAGAGGCAGGAATTGAAATCAAATCTAACTTCCAATTCAGTGCTCTTTCTACTGGGTCACCTTGAAAATACATGCAATGAATTCCATATGCACAAATCGGTTAATAAAAGGCAACATGACCTAATAGGTAGAGGGTCTGCCTTGGAGTCTGAGACATGGGGTTCGAGTCCTGCCTGAATCATTTCAGGTCAATCATTTAACCTCTTAACTCCCCAGAAATTCTCAGAGAATCTAAGCTGAACATGAGTTTCTCACCTAGAATCTAAACATTAGAGGTCATAGAGTCCCATTCCCTCATTCCATAGATAGGATACTGAATCCCACAGAGGCTAAGTGACTTGACCACAGTCATTCATATTAGCTAATTGTGAAGATTAAACAAGATAACATGTAAAATGCTTTATAAACCTTAAAAGTGTGATATAAATGTTATTTATTATTAATTCAATTTAGTGGCAGAACCAATCTTCTGCATCTGTAGAAAAATGTTTCCAGTTCATTTATATTACACGGTAAGGTTTGCAAAATATTTTACATATGCTATCTTATTTGATAACAGATGCAAATTAGTATATATTATCACACATGTGTGATAAACAAATATGCACTCATTTATTTACTCAAACACAAGAAAGATCTGTGATTTTAGCAGCATGGGGAACTCTTTTCAGGAAAACAACATGTAGAAGATGAACTAGCTATTGCTTGGTAGATAAATCTTAGGGGAGCTGGCATACAGAGGTTAAATGACTTATCCAAGGCCATGATGCTAGCAAATTTCAGAGGCAAAATTTGAACCCAGGTCTTCCTGACACCAAGTCAAGCACTGGAACTACTGTGACTCATTCATTCACTTTATGTAATTAAAGAGATTAAATCCTCCCTTTTGAATGAAAATGTTAGCAGAAGCTTTCCAAACAATTTGTGGTGTTTCTGGAAACATAGCCTTAGTAATGGCTTAAGTCCCTGAATGGAACCTGTCCTGCCAATCTAAATGAAAATGATAGGTTTGCTGAGTATTGGACAAAGCCTTGAGCACCTGGCCATAGGATGAGAGATTTAGAACTGGAAGTAATCTTAGATGTAATCAGATCTAAAATTTCTCATTTTACAAAGAAGGAAACTGAAACCCAGAAAATTTGATTTGCCTCTAAGATGTTAGACAACAAGCTCGTGGGAGGAAAAAAAATGTTTGCAAGACCCTTTTACGTTTAATTTGCATCGTTAACATTTTCTTCATCTCTTTCTTAAGTCTAGACAATCAACAAAACAACAATTCAAGCTTGATTTATATCCTTTGCTGATTTCCAAAGTGTAAATACTCATACTGAAAATTTAATAATGGGCTTCAAGAATTTCGAGCACAGGCCTGCAGGGGGTTAGGGATGGGGTGTCACATAAGGGTTTGAAGCCAGCTGGTCCTCCCTCCAAGTCTGCTGCCTCACACTAAGTCTCCATTTTCTTTTTGTCCTCTTACTCAGGCTCCAGCCTCTCCGTTTGCCACCACTGATTCATTATCCTTGACCTTCTGGGTTCTGTTTTCTTAAGCTGTTTACATTCTCTCCCAGATAGGCTCTCACTCCTGAGAGAGACCACTTCAGTTTGTCCTTCATCTATTATGAATGAACCCAGGGTGTACTTCCTCCAAGCATCTTCAGTTTCTCTGCTCCTCCCTACTGCGTGATTGAATTCTAACATTCAAAGAATCACTCAGCAACAGACCACAATCAGCTTTATAGTGATTGCCATGCTATAATATAGTACTAGCTCACATTTGTAGGGCACATTACACTTTATAAAGCTCCCTCTAAAACCAAGAAAATAAAAACCTTTAAGGGAGAGAATGGCTATCTCTCTACCCTCATTTTACTAATGAAACTCAAATGAGAAGTTAAATGGTTTATCCACAGTTAACAGGGCTTGTAAGTTATAGAACAAAGATTCAGGCTTATGCCTTCTGATGACTAGTTTCTTGTCTGAAAATTTCCTCTCCTCTCCTCTCCTCTCCTCTCCTCTCTCTTTCCCTCTCCCTCTCCCTCTCCCTCTCTCCTCTCCTCTCCTCTCCTCTCCTCTCCTCTCCTCTCCCTCTCTCCTCTCCTCTCCTCTCCTCTCCTCTCCTCTCCTCTCCTCTCCTCTCCTCTCCTCTCCTCTCCTCTCCTCTCCTCTCCTCTCCTCTCCTCTCCTCTCCTCTCCTCTCATCTCCTTCAGTTTCTTCCTCAGCTCCTCACTCTGTCACCCTTTTCACTCAATCCATTGCCAAATGTTATCATTTTCTCCTTTTATATCTCTCTCATTTATGCTCTCTCTTCTATGCTCATACAGCCACAATCCTAGTAGAGATCCTCATTATCACTCACTTGAACTATTGAAATAACCTTCTAATTGGTCCCCTTGCTACATAGTTCCTTCTTCTCTAGTCCATCTTCCATGCAACTATCAAAATGATTTTCCTTAAGCTGATGTCTGATCACTTCCTACCCTGTGACCCTTCTCAGTGAACTATACTAACACATTGCTACCTTCAGGAAATAAAAATCCTATGCTTAGCTTAAAAAAAAAAAAAACCCTATTAGAATCAACCCAGTGCAGAATAATGTTAAGGGAGCTAGGAAGAGTCTAAGGTAAGATTTGAACCCTATGCCTTCCATCTCTAGATCTGGCTCTCAACCCACTGAGCTACCTAACTGCCCCCTATGCTAAGCTTTTAAGTGCTTCTCATCATCAGTTCTTATCACTTTTCCATTCTTCTTCCTTTTTACTCCCCTCCACATACTTTATGATCTAGGTTTCTTGCTGTTCTTTGAACACTACATTTCATTATTTTCTTTTGCACTGGCCATCTCCTTTGTCTGAAATGCTCTCCCTTCTCACCTCTGCCTCTTATTTTCCCTTTCTTCCTTCCAGATTTAGCTTAAACCCCATCTTCTGTAGGAGATCTTTCCCAGTCCCATTCCCACCCACTCCCATCCCAGTTAATAGTGTCTTGCTTCTGATATTCCCTCCCATTTAAACTGTCCCTATCTTGTAGGTACATTTTGTTTGGTTTTCTCCTCCATCAAAATGAGAGTTCCTTGATGGCAGAGCCAATGTTTTTGTTTTTCTTTGTATGCCCATTGCTTAACTCAGCCCCTGGAACCTAAAGCACAGATCCAAAAATGCCACTCCACTACTTAAAGATACCCCAGTGGTTCCCTTTCACCTGCAGGATCAAATACAATATCTGTTTGCCATTCAAAGCTCTTCATAACCCAGGCTTCTTATTTTTCCAGCCTCCTTATACCTTACCACCCACCATGTACACTGATCCAGTAACCCTTCTCTCCTTCCTATTCTATGAACAAGACACTCCATCTCGACTCCTGCCATTTTTGCTGACTATCCTCCATGCCTGAAATGCACTCCCTTCTCATCTCCATCTACTAGCTTCCTGGCTTTCTTTAAGTCTCAACTAAAATCTCATCTTCTAAAGCAAGCCTTTCTGAATCCTTCTTCTTTCTAGTGCCTTCCCTCTCTTACTGATTTCTTATTTATCTCGTATATAGTGTATTTGTCCATATTTGCTTGTTTATTGTCTCCCCCATTAGACTGTGAGCTCTTTGAGGGCAGGGACTGTCTTTTGCCTCTTTTTGTATCATCAGTGCTTAGCACCATGCCTGACATATGGTCATGGCTTAATAAATGTTTCTTGACTGATATTGTTCCTGTTCCTATTCATTCAAACTGACTGATTAGAAGAGATAACTCTTTAGAAGGAAAAGGAGAGGGATACATTAGGACAAAAAGAGAGATGTAGGTGATTGAAAAATAAAAGAGACCAAATAAACTAATTTTTTAAAACTACCTTTTAAAAACTACCTTCTATGTTATTGCCATTACTAATAGGCAAATTTCTTATAGATATAGATAGATAGATAGATAGATAGATAGATATTCTTGTCTATCATTGAAATGATGCTAGCAGTGGTCTTGTTCCTTACATAAATCAGTGTGGCAGAAAAAACCAACAACTCTTTCTTCACAGGCTTATGGACCTCAAAGGTGATATGTTTATTTTTATCCAAGGCCGATTGGCACAGCTTGTTTTGCTGCTAAAATTATCAGGAGCAAGATATCGAATAACAATAAAATAAAATTGGACTTCTGGCATCTGAAGTATATTGAGCCATGCAAACACTAAGTCCCTTATTTAGTTTTGTGTCTTACCCTGAATTCTCCCTTTTGGCTATTTAGGAAGGAAGATTCTAGCTCCATCATAGAATAATACAAGTTCAGAATCTAAAGTGATCTCAGAAATCATCACACCTTACCTTTGCCTGATCAGGAATCTCCTTTTTAGTATTTCTGACAAATTTCTCTCCAGTAATTCCTCTGTAAATTTCTAGCATTTGACCATTGCTTGAACAACTCCTGTTCCTTTGTTCTCCATCACCCATGCACTCTATGTATACATTAGATGGTAGAGAGTAGGTGCTTTAAAAATGTTTATTGACTGACTGGTTAATGGAGAACTTATTTTCTTCTTAGGAATTGCTATATAACTTCCACCCATTGCTCCTATCAGGCATACCTCAGAGATGTTGCCAATTAGGTTCCAGATCACCACAATAAAGCAAATATTCCAGTAGAGTCACCTGAATATTTTGATTTCCCAGTATATATAAAAGTTATCTTTATACTTTTTATCCTTTGTAATCTATTAAGTGTATAATAGTTATGTCTGAAAAAAAAAACAATGTACATGTCTTAATTTAAAATACCTTGTAGCGGAAAAAGGTGAACCATCATCTGATGGTGGAGGGTCTTGCTTTGATATTGATGATGGCTCAGGGCAGTGAGGTGGCTCAGGGGATAGAGAGCCACACCTGGAGACCTGAGGTCTTTGGGGTATGAATTTGGCTCAGACACTTCCTAGCTGTGTGACCCTGGGCAAGTCACTTAACTCCCATTGCCTGCCCTTACCACTCTTCTGCCTTGGAATCAATACTCAGAATCGACTTTTAGACAGAAGGTCAGGTTTAAGAAAGAAAGATATTGATGGCTGCTGAGTTGGTTATGGCACTTTCTTGAAATAAGACAACAATGAATTTTACCCTATTGGTTGACTCTTCCTTTTATTTGAACTCTTAGAGACCATTGTAGGATCATTAATTGGCTTAATTTCAATATTGTCCAAGTCTTGGAAGAAGAGGAAGAAAGGCTGGAAGGAAGCTGGTTGGTGGAACAGGCAGAACCACATGACATTTATAAAATTTGCAGTCTTATATGGATGTGCTCAGTGGTATCCCAAAACAATTACAATAATAACATCAAAGATCACTGATCACAGGTCACCATACCAGATATAATCATCATGAAGATGTTTGAAATATTTCAAGAATTACCAAAATATGGCACAGAGATGTGATGTGAATGCATGTTGTTGGGAAAATGATGCCAACAGACTTGCTTGATGCAGAGCTGCCACAAACCTTCAATTTGTAAAAATGCAATAAGGTGAAGCATGATAAAATGAGGGATGCCTATATTCTTCCAGTGGGGAATTACAAGTCAAATCCTTCTTCTCAGTGCAAACCTCCAAATATTTGAAAATAATTTTGATGTCCCCTTTGTGTGTCCTTCTCTTTCTGTTAAACATCACCAGTTCCTTTAAGAGAAGTGTGCCATGGTTTCCAGGCTGTTCCTCCTCTATCCCTTCATCCTTGGTGCCCACCTATAGACATACTTCAGTTTGTCAACATCCTTCCTAAACTTTGAACTGAATGCAAAAATATAAATATGGCCCAAAATTCAGTGAAGTTACAATTTCTATCATTCTGGAAATTTTACCTCGCAATGAATCTAAAGATTGTATTAGGAGGGGGAAGGTAAATGGTTCAGTGGACTGAAAGTCAGGCCAAGAGACTGGAGTTCCTGGGTTCAAATCTAGTTTCCTGGCTGTATGACCTTGGGCAAGTCATTTAACCTCCCTTGCCTACCCCTAACCATTCTTCTGCCTTGGATTCAATGCATAGTATTGAGTCTAAGATGAAAGACAAGAGGTTCAAGAGGGTTTTTTGTTTTTTTTTTTAAAGATAATACTAGATGCTTGGAATAAGAAGTCTTGAGTTCATGTTTTGACTCCAATATTCCCTTTCTTTTATTCTATATACATCTTCTATATACCATTACTTTTCTCTTTCCTCTTCAATTAAAATATATGTACTTGAAAAAAAAAAGATAATACTAGAATTTTTAAACTATGAAGCTGACTGTCTGCTAACCTTCAGATTTTTTTCTCAAAAAATGTTTCCTAGTTTGTATTCTAAGGGGGAAGATAACATATATAAGAAAACTAAAAAGGGGAGGGGAGGAAGGGGGAGAAGGCATTAAAAGCACAGAGAAGTCCAGAAGAGTATAACCTAATGGGAAATGAGGAGATGGTTGGTGCGAGTATTCTCCTTGAAATGGAAGTTTCAGGAGGAGCCCTTCCAATTAGAAGGGCGGGTCCTGGGGCAGAGGATGTTCCCCTGACACCTAGTCTAAGTGGGAGGTCAGACACTCCAATGGAAGAATTCATAAGGACATCAAAGGTGTTAAAATCAAAGCTCATTTGGCACCAGGAGAGGCTAGGCTGGGGATGACCAGTCACACTGATCAATCAATAAGCAATTATTAAGCACCTTCTCTGTGCCTGGCACTGGCACTGGGCTAAGCAGTAGGCAGGCAATGGGGGCAGTTCTTAACAGCAGCCAAAAGGAGAAGAAATTCAGATAAATGAACTGTCCATCAGGGAGAAACTGGGCAACAGGCAAAAGGCATCAGGAACACAGCCTCCAAGATTATGTGGGGACGGAGAAAAAACAAGATAGACATGAGGCTCAGAGGAATTAAGAAACAAGGCAGAGGCTCAGGCACAAAGAACAAGCCACTAGGACAAAGGAATAAGATACAGACATAGTCACAGGGGAACAAGACAAGATCCTCATTACATTTCCCTCTGCCTGGTCCCTGTCCCCAACTCCAGGCAACCGTGCTCCCCACACACCCTTATTAAATTTTTAACCCGCTTAGAAAGTTTAATTCAAATTTTACCTCATCCAGGAAGCTTTCCCTTGGTTGTTTCAGTTGCAATTAACTTTATCTCTTCGGGCCTATTCTTACACATTTTTTTTAATACTATGGCCATTGAGGCAAGTGTCACATCTCCCTAGAGAGAGATAATAAATTCCATGGAGGCAAAGACTGAGACTTAATTAGACTCTGTAAGTCACCCTGTACCTAGTACAGTGCTCTCAATTTTAATTCAATATGATTATTGAATTGTATTGAATATGTATCATCGAGCTAAAGTAAAAGGCCAGAATAGAACTAGTGAGAGACCCTACAATGTTTGAATTTTATAGAATTGGAAGGGATTTTGGAGATCATCTAGTCTCTCTCATTTCACAGATAAAGGAATAGATCCAAAGGGAAAGTCACTTGCTCAAGGTAATAAAATAGAATGAACTGAGATTATAACCCAAATCTCTGGAATTCCAATTTGGTACTTTTTCTTTCTTAAAAAAAAAAGTTGTTCTTAGCTGTGACCCCTGGGCAAGTCACTTGACCCCCTCTGTCTAGCCCTTACCACTCTTCTGCCTTGGAACCAATATACGGTATTGATTCCAAGATGGAAGGTATAAAAGTTAAAATTAAATCTCAATGATAATATTATATTTTAAGAGATTTATTAATGATCATTAGAAATCAAGGAATAAAGAAGATACAAAATAAAGACAACGTGCCCATGGCTGGTTAGCCATTTTTTAGTCAACCCCACTCACCACCATCAATGCTAATTCTACATCAGAGAGAGGGAGCCTCCAAAGCCCATGCCCTTTATCCTCTGTCTACAGGAAGTACGTAATGACAGGAAGTCAGTGGGCTCTTGGGATATGTAGTTCTTTTTTAGGGTAACAGATTTTCAATCATACAAAAGTAAGGGTTTAAAAAAAATCCAAGTTGTGCTAATGCTTCTTGTTTTTATTTCTGTCATACTTCCATTGTGAAAATGAAGTATATTAAAACAAAAACAAAAACCCAGTGTATTGTCCATATCCACACATACAGTCCATACTTATCTATAAAGGGGAGGGAGAAACCAGGCCCTTGAAGTCAAGATTGGTCAGATGGTTTTCCAACATTGTTTTCCTTTATATTACTATATTATATATTAAATAACTATATTATTTATATTATTGTCTTCTATATGTGTGACTTTTTCCCTTAAATATTATTCCAATATTGTTTTCTTTTATTATTGTATATGTAAATTGTTCTTCTAGTTCTGCTTAATTGCACTGCATCAGTTTATAAAAATGTTCCCAGATTTCTCTGGATTGTTCATATTTGAAACTTTTGAAGTTATAATAATTTCCCAATAGATCAGCTGAATAATTGAAATAACATTTATTAAGCACCTACTAGGTGCCAGATTCTATATGAAGCACCAAAGATACAAAGACAAACAGAAAATATTCCATGCACTCAAGGAGCTCACAAGTCTAATGGGAGAGAAAATTTGCAAACAGCCAGGTACAAACAAGCTATCTACAGGGTAAGTTAGAAAAAAAAATAACTGAAGGAAAGCTCTAGAATTAATAAGGGCTGGGAAAGGTTTCCTAGAGAAGGGACAATTTAGCTAGGGCTGGAGATGACAAGGGGGAGAGAATTCTGAACATGGGGTGGGGGAAAAGACAGCCAAAGAAAATGTCCTGAATTAGGAGATGAGGGAGAGTCTAATATTAGAAACATCTTATTACATCCAATACTATAATTTGTCCAAACATAGTAGATATGTACCATTTTTTTATGGAACCTTCCATTTTCTATTCCTTATTATAAATGGCCGGCATGGATCCAGTGCCTTTTATTATACCACATACTGTAATTCAGCACAGCTTTCTTCCTTTGGTACTCACTGCCTCCCAGCTCTTACCTAAAGGCTCCAAGAAGCCGTAGCAGGCACAGTGGCCATGCTCTGGTAAACCATCTTAGCAGGTTGACCAAATCAGGTTGAGGGTAGCCGATGCTCAAAGCCATGGGTGATGGGGGGGGTCCTACCCCCAGAATGTGACGACTTCCTGCTGAGGAAGGGGCCATTGTGAACAATCTGTACCAATGGCCATGAAGACAGTGGAAGGAGGCATCAAAGATACCAAGGTCATCCACTGCATCCCAGGTCATCCCCAGTCATCTTGACTTTTGTCTTGCCACTAGACTTGGAGGACTCTGGAAGAGAGACTGAGGCTGAAGACTGTGCAACTCTGACTCACTTCAATTTATGCTCTAGTCAAAAGACATCACCCTAGTGATGCAATTTTGGTCCTTTTTGGGTATGAAGAACAGCCAACCATACTGTAATTCTACTATCTTTTACCTATTTTCTTAGATCCACTTGAGTTTCCATATTCAATTATGAGCTTCTTGGGGTAGCAGAGTGGATAGAGGGCCAGGCCTGGAGTCAGGATGTCTTGGGTTCAAATCTGACCACATCTGTCCTAGCTATGTGACCCTGGACAAATCACTTAACCCCATTTGCCCAGGACTTGCTCTTCTGTCTTCTAGTTGTTACAAAGTTAGAAAATAAGGGTTTAAAAAAAAAAACAACTGATGAACTCCTTGAAGGAAAGGTCTGGATTTTGTTCTTGCCATTGTGTTTATTTTGCATTTCTTTGTATCTTCTGTACTTAAAAGAATACTTGGAACATAGTACTAAATAAATGCTTTTTGTTGTTGATTTACTATTCCCCTTGTCAGGATTGGTCCAAGGGGTTTGGGCTACCAATAGGGGTAAATTTGTCCTAGTTATGAAAGTTAGAAGAATCTGAAGACAGGGTGGCACACAGACCAGGAAAAGTATTTCTGGATTCAGCATCATCACTAAGCTTTATCACCAAGCTACTCATTTGACTGCAAAGCCCAGGGAGCCACACCAGTAAAAGGCAACTGAGAATCAGGCGCCAGGCCAAAGCTCAGACTGAAGCCAGAGCCAGAACCCTTTGGATTCTAAGAAACCCTGAACAGGGACAACTTGCCAAACTAATCTCCTGGTCAGCCAGTCTGAAACCAGGCCAAATTGGGCCTGGGCCTGACAGAGATCCTGTCTCCGCCGAGCAGGCAGCATTGGCCCTTGAAGAGTGAGAAGAATGGAAGACAAATAACAATTGAACGTTTAAGTGATTCCAGCTACAACTTACATAACCGTGAGAAGCAGAACCCCAACAGCTGCCAAGGAAGGAAAAGACTAAGAGTAACTTAAAATTTGTTTAAAAAATATATCCAGATGTTTCATCCTATGCCCTGAGAAGATAAGACTTTCGACCCCACCGAATAAAGAAAAAACAGCTGTCTGGTTAATCAACTATGCTGGTGCCTAATACTGTGGTACTCATGGGCTCAGACTTCTCAGAAGAGTTCGTATAAAATAGTGAGACTGAACAAACCAAAGAGAAGATGGAATGAGGATGAAAAACTTAGAAGAAGAAAAAAGAAAAGAAAAATAAATTTAAAAAACTTAGGTTCTGATTGTCTTTGTTAAGGGAGAAGAAGGAATTGTGGGTTCCAATTTGGGCATTAGCACTTATTCGTTGGGTGACCATAACCCAATCTTTTCCTCTCCCTGGGGTCAGTTTCTCCCTCTTTAAAATGAAGAGGTTGTACCAGATGAACTTCCAGCTTTACCAATCTCTAAGATTCCTCCTGCCTCTAAAGGATCCATCTCCTGGATGCAGAGGAAAAGGAAATGGCAAACTGCTTCAGCCTCCTTGCCAAGAAAACCTCAAGGATAGCTATCGACCATGAGGTCACAAAGAGTTGGATACTAACCTTCTAGTATCATCGATTCTAACATATCTAGTCCAGTATCCTCATTTTAAAATTGAGGAAACTAAGGTTTGGGAAGATTAAGTACTTCCCTAATATCACACAAGGAGAATCAAAAGTTGGATTTGAATCTGAATCCAGAGCTCTTTTCACTAATTTAAAACTGTGTGCTAGGGGCAGCTAGATGTCATGGTAGATGGAGCACTATTCCTGGAGTTGGGAGGATCTGGTTGCAAATTTGTGACCCTGGCCAAGTCACTTAACCTCAATTGAGTAGCCCTTGCTGCTATTCTATCTTAGAGTTAATACTAAGACAGAAGGTAAAGGTTAAAAAAAATACTAAGTGCTGAAGAGGACTTCCAAGAAAAATTAATGTTACATTTCATACAGCTAGAGGCTGAAAATTCTTCCTTGACTCCATGGTTTCATGACAAATTGTTTTATGGGTTCAGAAGTCAAGAGGTTTTCCCTTTCCAATTAAGTAAGTAAATCTTTTTGCAAAAGTATAAGACTCATGCTTGAGACTCTTCCCCAAAGTCACATCAATCCTACCCACTCACCCACTTATAGATTCTGTGTTTTACAGCCTTTCCTAACCACTTCTACCTTCTTTCCCTATTTCCTCATACCAGTTAGCCCACATCTCAAGACAATTCCCCAATTGGCAAGGCAATAGAATTCAGAATCAAGGAATCTCGAAGTTGGAAGAGACATCCATATTCCTCTCATCCAACCCAAGCCTTGAAAAATCACTTCTGCAAGAGATCCATCCATCAGTTGCTTGACATCCTCTAATGAGAGAGAATGACTCTTTGCCTCTCAATACAGCCCATTCCACATTCTGAATGTTAAGAAAATTTCCCTTAAATCAAAGATGAATTTGCTTCTTGGCAGCCTCAACCCATTACTGTCTTCTGCAGCCAAACAGGACAAGACTAACCCTTTCCCCAGGTAACAGCTTTTCAAACCCTTGGAAAGAGCTCTTACAGCCCTGCCTGGAATGCTTTTGGGCAAACAGCCTCTGCCCAATGATCAGCCACACCTGGGATTATTATAGTCCTAGGATCAGAGCTTTTAGAGGGACCTCCGAGACCAAGGCATCCAACCCCCTCATTTTATAGAAGAGTTGAGTGGAGCCTGGGGAGATTAAGCGATCAGCCCAGGATGACACAGTTTATAATCATCAAAAGTGGAGTCTGATTCCAGGTCCATGTGAGGCAGGGTACATTCCTGTGTATCATGCAACACTGTGTGGCTCAGGGCAGCTAGATTGCTCAGTGGATAGAGTGCCAGGACTGGAGACAGGAGGTCCTGGGTTCAAATATGAGCCCAGTCACTTCCTAGCTGTGTGACTCCAGGCAAGCAAGTCACTGAACCCCCATTGCCTAGCCCTTGATGCTCTTCTGCCTTGGAACCAAAACAGTATTGCTCCTAAAATGGAAGGTAAGGGTTTAAAAAATCAACAACTGTGCCTGGCATTACATCAAATCTAAGAATGCTTAAATGTCATTATTGGCACCACCAAGTCTCATGCCATAAGGCTTCTTCTTTAGATGCTACCATTATGTTCTCTGAAGATACCAAACTATGTAGTATCTCTACCATAGTGATGGCCCACTTGGGGGAAAAAATAAATGGAGTGTGATGTGTAGTACCTTGGACATAGTGGTGTATCCCCCACAAATATTTAGATACAGTTAGGCAACTAGGTGTTGAAGTTCCTGGAGTTAGGAAGACTTATGAGTTCAAATCCAACCCCAGCCACTTAGCTGGGTGACCTTGGGTAAATCACTTCACCTCTGTTTGCTTCCATTTTTTCATCTGTAAAATGGGGACAATAATATCTCCCAGGATTGTTGTGAGAATCAAATCAAATAATATTTGTAAAGTGCTTAGCACAGTGCCTGACACACTAGTTAGGGTACTATGTAAATAAATGCTAGCTAATATTAATATTATATATTATTAAATATAGTCCAAAGTAAAATTCCTTTACATTCTATAACCTAATAGTGTTATGTAATTACAGGCTTATTCTTAAGTGAAGGGTCTATCATAAATCCTGACCAACAACTAGTTTCTGTGATTAAAAAAAAAAAGGCAAAAAAACCCTCCAACAACCAGCCAAACCTGTCAAACAGTGGTGGACTGGCAATCCTATAAGACTCATACTTTAAGTGACCTGACCTTCAGCCATCCTGGACCCTGTGCTTCCTTGACTCCTGACAGTTAGATGCTTCATTTTAGAGTTGTAGAGTGTGGTTTTTGTAACCCTTACCTTCTGTTTTAGAACAATACTGGGTATAAATTCCAAGGCAGAAGAGTAGTAAGAACTAGGCATCTGGGGTTACTAGGATGTGTCTAAGCACAGATTTAAATAGAGGACTTCACATCTGCAGGCCTGGCTCTCTATCTACTACACAACTTAGGGGCTCCAAACTCTTCCTTTCTCTTTCTTCCTTCCTCCCTTCCTCCCTTCCTCCCTTCCTCCCTTTCTTCCTTCCTTCCTTCCTCCCTTCCTTCCTTCCTTCCGTCCTTCCTTCCTTCCTTCCTTCCTTCCTTTCCTTCTTCCTTCCTTCCTTCTTCCTTCTTTCTTTCTTTTCTTTCCTTCTTCTTTCTTTCTTCTTTCTTTTCCTTTCTTTCTTTCTTATTTCTTCTTTCTTTCTTTCTTCTTTCTTTCTTTCTTTCTTTCTTTCTTTCTTTCTTTCTTTCTTTCTTTCTTTCTTTCTTGTCTTTCTTTCTTTTCTTTTCTTTCTTTCTTTTCTTTCTTTCTTTCTTCTTTCTTCTTCTTTCTCTCTTCTTTCTTCTCTTTCTCTCTTTTCTGTCTCTTTCTCTCTTTCTTTCTTTCTCTCTTTCTCTCTCTTTCTCTCTCTTTCTTTCTTCTTTCTTTCTTTCTTTCTTCTTTCTTTCTCTCTCTCTTTCTATCTCTCTCTTTCATTCTCTCTTTTTCTGCCTTTCTGTCTCTGTCTCTGTCTGTCTGTATTTCTTTTTTCCTCATGAAGGAAATAAAAGTGATAAATGGTATGCTTCAATCTGCAATCAGACTCCATCCATTCCTCTTTTGGCAGTGGATAGCCCTTTTCATCATGAGTCCCCTGAAATTGTCCTGGATTCTTGCATTGATGATTTAAGTCCTTCACAGTTGATCATTGTACATTATTGCTATTACTGTGTACAACATTCTTCTGATTCTGCTTACTTTACTTTGCATCCCGTCATGTAAGTTTTTTCAGGTTTTTTGTGATCATTCTATCCATTTTTCTTATGGCACAATAATATTCCATTATAATCATATACCACAGCTTGTTCAACCATAGAATGAGGACTTCTTGAGACCAAGGATTTTCTTACCTTTCCATTTGAATTTCTAGTGTTTACTTAATGCTTTTTATGATGTATTCATTCAATCATTCTTTCATAACCAAATCATGAATCTTCTCTGCCATATTCTCAACTACTAACCTTCCAGTTTCTATCTGAGGACCTTCAGGGATGGACAACTCATTACCTCTAAGGACAACCAATTCTTCTTTTAGTCTCTGTTAATAAATAGGAAATTATACCTTATATTCAGCTGAAATTGACCTCCCTGTAGCATTCATATGTTGGTCATAGTTTTGTCCTCTGGCACCAAATAGGACAAATTGACTGTAATCCTTTGACAGTCTTTCAAACACTTGAAGAGAGCTATTATGTGTCTCCTAAATCTTCTCTTCTGTAGACTAAACAACCCCAATTCTTTCAACCAATCCTTATATAGTGTGGTTTGGGGTCCCACTGATTTGAATCTCTTGGATTGAATTGAATTGGATTGAATCAGCTTGGACAGCTTATTAGTTGTGTGACCTTGTGCAAACTATTTTCTCTCTTTTGTTTCTTCACACATAAAAAGGAGTTTATATAAATTATATTTATATATATATATATATAAAATATATTTATATAAATTATATAAATTCTACCTCTCTCATAGGGCTGATGGGAAGAAAGCATTTTGAAAGCCTTAAAGTACCCTCTATACACATGAATTATGATGATCACTTTTGGTTCCTGGATACTAATCTGGCTTCTCAGCCATCCCCCTAACCTTAGTTTCTGGGAAGATTTGAGTGTTCCCTGGCCCCTGGTTTGTCTCTGAGATTCTCCTGCATCTTTGCTCTGTTTTCATTTCCAGCTTGTGCGCTCTCCTGAGACTCTTGCCATTTGTTTCCAGTCTTGTCTAGATATGCTGGGTTTTACCTCTGTGAACTTCCCCTGGGAAAGATCTTTGATTTGGCTGAGAGAATGAAGGAAACAGAAGATTCTGTAAAAGTAGAAAATTAATTTCAAAACTGATACAATGTATATAGTGCATTGAACTTGGATTCAGGAAGACCTGAGTTCAAATCCCATTTTAGGTACTTACTATCTGTCTGACTCTAGACAAGTCGCTTTCTCCCTCAATTGTCTTGATTTCTTTGTTGGTAAATAGGGATAATAATAGTGCCTACCTCACAGGGTTTTTTTGAGGATCAAATAAGATAACAGTGTTTCACAGACCTTAAAGCCATATATATGTTTCTATTATTATATTATTATTATTAAAATTAGGAGAAGTCTAACTTATGAGGCTTCTAACTTTAAAGACCATTAATTGCTGACCAAGAGAAGTGCCTTATGTGCTTAGTATCCACAAGATACAAATAATTTGTTATATAACCATATGCGACAGTCTTGTTTTCATCTTTGACTATTGTTTGGACAGTTGTGATTTGAAACACCTTCATCACATCTTGGAGTCTTTGAAGCTGAATGTTGCTTATTGTTATGATCCAATATCACAGCATATCCTTAAACTCATTTCTCTTTTTGTTAGATAAATAGTTTGTTTTTTATTTATTGCTTTAATGAAAACTTTGTTGTATGAAGTTTCTTTCCACAAAGGCATTTAAGGCTCAGACTTTCTTTGTCAAATTGAGATTCTGAGCTGATAAAGGAGAATCTGTGTTGGTTATAAGTCCTCCATGCAACTGTTCTTAAACCAATCAATATATATTTATTAAGGACCTACTACGTGCCAGGCACTGTACCAAATGCTGGAGAGACAAAGAAAGGCAAAAGATAGTTTCTGCCTGCATGGAAACTTGTGAAAAAAAATTAAAAAGATACAGGGAATGGGTGCCCAACTGGAAAGAGAGAATGATAAAGTCTTGCGATGGAGTGGGAGATGATGAGGTGACCCCACTGGGACCCCACCTTAAATGGAGGATCTGGGAAGTGTTCTCCCATTTCCACCTTCTACCCTCACCAGTCAGAGGAAGGAAGGATTCTCCAGGCAACAAGGTATTAATAAATTATAAAGGAAATTGGTTTACTAAAAGTAAGAAATGTGTACTTTTAGTAAACCAATTTCCTTTATAATCCTCTGTACTTTATTTTATGTGTAACCCAGGCTTCCTTGGGCATCCCTAACATGGCGATGCTCTTGAGGGGCCTTTGGAGCATACCCCATCTGACTAATATGAAGCCTGTTCCATTTCCTAGCATGTGGGCCAGAGTAGCCTCTTTTGGTTGGCTGTTGTGGAAGAGAGAAATTGGGAAAGCCTGCAACAAGACAGGAATAGCTTCCATTATTACAATCTGCATCTTTTTTTAATTTAAATTTTTTAATTTAATTAATTAATTTAGAATATTTTTTCATGGTTACATGATTCGGCTGCTTACATCTTTAAAACTGGCAAGACTGAGCCATTTGCTCTCTTTTATCTTTATGCCCTTTTCTGCCATCTTTTAGGGCTCCAGGGATTTCTATCTGCTCTACCCAGCACAACATGGAGACGATGAACTAAATCAGTGAGAGGAGAAGGAATGTCCTTCCCTTGATCCCTTTCTTTTACTTCTTGCTCTGAGAAATGGACTTGGTAGGGGTTGATTTTTTGTTTTGTTGTATTTTTCATCCTCACTTTCAGGTGTTGACAAGACCAGAAATTAAAACCAATGCGTATCAATAACATGGAAATGGGTCTTGATCAATGACACATGCAAAACCCAATGGGATTGCCTGTTGGCTATAGGAGGGAGGTGGGGGGAGGGGAAAGACCATGAATCTTATAACCATGGAAAAATATTCTAAATTAATTAAATACAATTTTCCAAAAGAAAAAATCATTGGGGTCACAGAGCCAGGATTACAGGTGTGCTGGTGGAGCAAACCAGTTGTACCACTCTACCTTGAGAAGCTAGGGTACCTACGGCTTCATCTAAGAGGGGTTTTGGAATTGGAACTGGGATTGGACTTGTTAGGGACCCAGCCTCTGCTCTTCCCCAGGGAATGAGGCATAAGGAGGAGAGGGTGACCTGCCACATGTTAAGGAGAATAGTTTATACATTTGTGGTTATACCTTTTGAAGTAAATATTCCTTGACAAAGCTCTACTGTTACTTAAGCATTATTTTGATGCTTTTAATGTAATAGTTAGGGGGCACAATAGATAAAGTGCCCAGTCTTGTGTCAGACTCTTCTTCCCTAGTTCAACTCTTGCCTCAGATTCTAATCAGCTGTGTAATCCTAGGCAAATCACGTAAGCCCATTTACCTCAGTTTCCTTATCTGTCAAATGAGCTGGAGAAGGAAATGACAAACTACTCCAGTATCTTTGTCAAGAAAACCCCAAATGGGGTCACAAAGAGTAAGATATGATTGAAAGATAACCAAAGAACAAATTTTAAAAAACAAAACATTATTCTGAGGAGTCTATGGGCTTTAGTAGACTATCAAAAGGTAGTCAAAGGGGTTCATAATGCAAAAAAAAAAAATTAGGAACTCTTGATCCAAATATAGCCAGCTCTTACTAGCTTGCAAATGTCAATTATTAAAATTTTCAATATCAGTTCCCTCTGAAATCAATGCTATAAATTAGGGTTTGAATTTTTGTTTTGTTGATTATCTAGATTTTTTTAAGTGTTAAGAAAATTTTAATCCTAAAAATGTATTAAGCACATATTCCCCTTCTCCTCTGCCCCCAAAAGCCAATTGTCAAAATATACCAGGATAATTCTTCTGCCTTAGAACCAATACAGACTATTGATTCTAAGACAGAAGGTAAGAGTTTAAAATATATATATATATATATATGTATGTATATATATACATATATATACATACATATACACCAAGATACTACTGTCCTGATCTAGGTTATCAATATTATTTTTATTTAAATTTTAATTTTTCCAGATTATATGTCAATATATTTCTTTTTTGAAACCCTTACCTTCCATCTTGGAGTCAATATTGACTCCAAGGCAGAAGAGTTGTAAGGGCTAGGCAATGGGGGTTAAGTGACTTGCCCAAGGTCACACAGCTGGGAAGTGTCTGAGGCCAGATTTGAACCTAGGACCTCCTCAATATAATTTATAATTGCCCTCTCAATATAATTTTTAATATTTGTTTTCTGAAATTTTGCAATCCATATTCTTTTCCTCCCTCCCACCCCTCTCCTTTCCCCAAGAAGTCAGATAATATGATATAGGTTGCACATATATTAATATTTCATACATATTTCCCTGTTTGTCATATTGTGAAATGAGACACATATTGCTTATACTAAAAAAAAAAGTTGTAGAGGAAATGAAGTGAAGGATGATATGTTTCAGTCTGCATTTGGATTCCTTCTGTTCTTTCTATGGTTGTGGATATCCTTTTTCATCATGAATCCCTTGGAGCTGCCTTAGATCCTTGCTTTGATGATAATAGTTCAGTGAATCACATGTGATCATCATACATTATTATAGTTACTGTCTTTCATACAGTTTTATTAGAATAGCACTGTAGAAGAAGGTTTGGATTTGGAGTCAGGTCGACCTGGATTACAATCCCATTCCACTCGCTTATAAGCTCTGGGTTCCCAGGAAAGTCATTTGGCTTCTCTGGGTTGTTTTTAAATCTGTAAAAATGAAGGGGTTGGAATCTCCTTCCATAGACTACCTGACAAAGGGTGGTCCAGCTCCTGTTTTAGCTGGCACCCTATGTACAGGGAAATGAGAAAAAGGGTGTGAAAAGAAAAAGAGGAATTAATAAGGAGGGGAAGAAGGAGAGAGAAAAATTGAGAAAGGGCAGGCTTGTCAAAATCTGGAATCAGACAATTAATCACTGACCATCTACTATGTGCTTGGAACAGTGGTAGGTGCTAAGAATATAAACACAAAAGTAAAACAATCCCTGCCTTTTAGGAATTTGTATTCTAACTGGAAACATAGCTCATACATATAGGTAAACACACTATACACTAAAACAGTGTTTTAGGGAGAGAGGGCACTAGTAGCTGGGGAAATCATGAAAAATATCTTGTAGAAGTTGGTGCTGAAGTTGTCTTTAAGGAGACCAGAGTTTTGAAGACTTAGAGAAAAGGAGTGTATGCATTCCAGTCTTGGATGAGGAAGTATTATGTATGAGGATCAAGTAGTCTAGGATAGCTGAATTGCAGAATGTGTAGGAGGGAGGATGGAAAGATGGAAAGGGTCCAGGATTTGAATTTAAATATATCAGTGTCATTCCTGACCCTACTGATGGTTAAGGGAAGTTAACACACTCTAGGAAAAAGTACTTCAGTGGAGAAAGAAGGTAGGATCCCAGTCATAATCCAGAAGAGTCAACAGGGTCAACTCATGAGTAATCCAATCCAAAGGAGTCAAAAGGATTTCATAGTGGCAATTAACTACTAATATCAATACAAAGAGCTAAAGATATTAACAAGATGGCAGCCTGAGATGGTGGTGATGTTGTTTGTCCTTTGTTCTGAAGAAGATCAATAATAAGTAGGCACCAAAGGTAAATAGGCAGCCCTGAAAAAGGCTTGGAAAACCCTCATACCAAAGGTGTTAGTCCTTTTCGAACACAAACACACCCCAGCCTGCGATATAATGGAAAGGGCACTATATTTGAAGTTAGATAGCTCTGGTCCAAATCCTAGCTTTGCCACTCTCTGTCTTTAGGATCAAAGGCAAATTACCTTCCTTGGGCTCAGTTTACTCATTTGTAAAATGAGATTGAGTGGGATATTTGAGATCTCTTCCAACTCTAAATCTATGATTGTGAAATTTATCTACTCAAAAAACTGTTCTTTTATGGCAACAATGCACTAAATGTCACCTCCTTCTCCCTCTTTTGCACCAGCATTGCTTTGGGCCTGCACAATTAAGTCTGAGAGAAATACTCAGGCTCTTCTTTCTCTTTTTCAATACAGGTGGAGTCTCAGATTGGTGTCTGTCAAGCAACAACCTGTGAATTGAGCTTCATCACTGAGCACTTAGCTAATTGGTTCCACTAATCCAAGATAATAATATCACATGATTATATAGTGCTTTTAAGATTGGAAAAGACCTTCACATAAATTATTTCATATTTATAACTACCATGTGAAGGACGTGCTATTGTTACCCTCATTTTATAGAAGCAGCTGGTACATAATCATAATCCTAATAAAATAACTTACTATGTGTCAAGCACTCTGCTAAGGACTTTACCATTATTATTTTATTTGATACTCACCAGAGAGGTAAGTGCTATTATTATATCCCTTTTATAATTGAGGTAACTGAGGTAGAAATAGGCTAAGAGTCTTGTCCAGGGTCACATAGCTAATAAGTTGTGAGGCTAGATTTGAACTCAGTTCTATCCACTATACCATCCAGCTGCCTAAATATGGCACTGGACTTAGAATCAGGAAGACCTGAATCCCACCTGAGACCTGTAATATATGATATTTATAATTTTTCTCTTCTCCACAGACCCTAATATCTATATGGCCTTAAGAAAGTCATTTAATTTCTTTCTGTCTCAGTTTCCTCATCTGTAAAACAGATAAAAAAGAAGCCATGACATCTAGTTGTTATGAAGATGAGATGATATTTGTAAAATGCTTAAAAGCCATGAAGTAATATATAAATTCCATCATCATCCTTATTATTAGATAAGAAAATTGAGACTCAGGGAGTTTGCCCAGGGTCACACAAGGAGTCCCTCACTAGGGGCAGCTAGGTATCTCAGTGGACTGAGAGTCAGTCCTCAAGATGAGAGGTCCCAGTTCAAATATGGCCTCAGATACTTCCTAGCTGTGTAACCTAGGGAAAATCACTTACCCCTCCTCGTCTAGGGAGGGGAAAGGGTCCATCCCTGACAATTGGATTCCCATCACCTGTAAGTCAGAGAATAAGGTTCAGGAAGTACTGTGAAAGATGTAATTCCATTGACCTTGTGATAAAGTCTACCATATCCTCTGTTAACTTGGAAATAACACAGAACTATCAAAATAGTCAGAAAAACCAAGTCTTTAATCAGGAAACGGATAAGTCCAATATTTGGCCCTTTACTCAGAGTCTGGCACTGCAACTTTACAGGGTTTACACCCTGGACTCTGGGGACATTATCCCTGGGAGTGACACCGTGCTAGATGATGACTCCAAGGAACAAAAGAATTTGGGAACCTATATACCATTTGGGAAGATCCAGGGCTGGGAAAGATGATTGACATCACTATAGCTACAAGGAAATGGGAGTGTTCAAACGATTCTGACAGGATACAATCAAGCTTAGGAAAGGGATCATAGTTAGAGGCTGGGGTTTAAGGGAAGGGGCTACTTGCAATGAATACTAAAAGGATGGTCCCTGTCCAGGTGTGGATCTTCTTGGGAAAGGTTCTGATGCCATAGGGAAGACTACCCAAGACATAAAGGGTACTTGGCATATGCTTAGCTCCACCTAACTGGGATTGTCCATTATTCAGTCTGAAACTCCTAGCCTGAGATTCCCTTCAGGGTGGATTCTCAAGGAACAGGGAACAAACTTTGGGGTCTCCAATTTATAAGCTAGTCCTAAAACTTGGGGTTCATCAGATCTTACCAGGCTACAAGTTTGGGGTTTCTCCTTGGTGTTTGTTGTCTGGGCATTAAGACCTCAAGCATCTTACGTTAAAAGCCAACGGACCAGAATTCCTCCAGGAACTTATATAATGTAGGGGACATAAATAAAGAAATTTAAGGAAAGCTTCTCTGGCTAAGGAGACTTTCCAAAGTCACTCCACTCCCTCTTCCTCTCTCCTAAACCACACAGCCCTACCACCACAGGATAATGGATCAACCAGGACACTAACCTAAAGCTTAAGGGATCTCTCTATTGTTGCTACCAAGAGTCAGGGCTGTCTGAGGTTCAAAGTAGATAATGCTGGCAAAGTACTTGGCAAACTTTAAAATACTATATAAATGCCAGTTATTATTATTGTAATTAGCTTGAGTCACCAGACCTCCAGGCTGGTAATGACTTCATTCCCTGAGTCTTCCACTGTATTCCTACTGAGCTAAAAATGTTTCTAGAGTAATACAGAAGTGTGCTCATAAATGTTTAACAAATGGGCTGGAAGAAGGTAAGGGGGATGTATGAACCAACACTTTTAAATTTAATCTGCATTACTGGCTCTAGCACAGTAGATAGAATGTCAGGCCTAGAGCCAGAAAGATCTGAGTTCAAATACATTCACAGACACTTAATAGCTATGTGCCCTTAGGTATGTAACAAGATAAAACCCTGTTTTCCTCAGTTTCCCCATCTGTAAGATGGGATAATAATAACCAATACCTCCTAGATTGTTGTAAGGATCAAATGAGATAATAATTGTAAAGCACTTATTACAGGTTGCTATTATTATTATTATTATTATTATTATTATTAAAGTAGGAAAGAAGTTGATACTCTCATTGGCATCAGCTTCTATCTTTTCAGATCAACTGGCCTGCCTTCCCTGTATAGAGGAAAGTGTAGTGGCCATCTTTTCCAGCTCTCTGGCTCCTCTGGTTTTCAATGCTTTGACTCAAGGGTAGGCTTTGAGCCAATGATGCCACTACTTAGCATATGCCACCAAGAGGTCAAAGGCAGAAGGAAAGGTCCCATAGATACCAAAATATTTATAGCAGCATTTTTTGTGTGTGGTGACAAAGAACTGAGAACAAAGTGAGTATCCATCGATTGAGAACTAGCTGAACAAATTGTGGTATGTGAATAAAATGGAATATTATTACATCATTAGAAAGGATGAACATGAAGAATTCAGGGAAATGTTGAAGGACTTGTCTGAAATGATGCAAAATGAGCACAAAGACAATAATGCCCAAAATAACATGAACGGACACAAAATTGACAGACAAGAGAACTATGATCCACAGTAATGGGTTCATCAAGTCAATGCACTGTTGGGTAAAACATGCCACCTTCCTCTCAGGAGAGAGAGGGCAATTTATTGGCAACCACAGGCAATAATAAGAAAGGGAACCTACCAGAAGAAGTCAGTGCTCTCCCAAGCAAACAAGATGGTAGTTTCCCAGAGCACCAGTTACTGGCCAAATATTCACATAGCCTACAAGGTTCTGTATCTGTAGGAGAATAACAGCAGAAAGTTCCCTAGATGAAGCCCCAGGTGGCTAGAAACCCATATTGTGGACCTTGGAAACAACTCAAAGTGGTACTGACCAATGCTATCTGTCTAAAATCACAGAAGTGCTCAGACAGGTACACCACATTTCCCTGGACTTTGAGGTCCTTGGTACTTATCTTGAGATGTTATAGAGGGCCAGAAAGATTCAGGACTCTAAGCCTCAAGATTTGTAGGGAAGGGTCTGACCCCAGAAAATAGAGGTCAGCATAGGAAGCCAAGTGACTCAAGTCAAGATCAAGTAGGGCTGACCATCCTATCCCACAAATGTGGCAGAGATTAGGGTCTGACCCTGGCAAAAAGCACCAATTCAGAAGCTAAGGCTGGAGAGATTACTAAACTGACTAAGCATCAACCACTATAAATAATTGTTGCAGAATAAAAGATACTAAAAAATCCAGTTTAGGTGGAGAGGGCTATTCTCTAACAAGTAAAAGCAGAGACTCAAAGGGGGAAAAAAGATTTTCCACAAGGACTATATGAACTCCTAGAAGAAATGAAGAGAAAAAAAATAAAAATGAAATGAAATCTCTGGAGGAAATAATTGAAAGGAGAACAAATTCTTTAGAATAGGAAGTGGTAAAATTTACCCAAGTAATGGGCTCCTTGAAAATTAAAACAGACCATACAAAAATCAATCACTCCATGAGACCACAAGAAATATTACAATAAAATCAAAAGATTGAAAAATAAAAGAAAATTCTGCTATCAAAAACAACTAACCTGCAAAATAAGTCAAGGAACACAATTTAAGAATTATTGATCTCCCTGAAAACATGTTTTTTTAAAAGAGTGTAAACTATAGTTCATATATAAATCATACATGAAAACTCTCCAAATCTATTAGAATTGAAGGACAAGATGAAGATGAACTCTACCAGTCACTTCTCTTGAACTCCAAAAAGAAAAGTCTTGGAAATGCCATAGCCAAAATCCAGAGCTTCCATGGCAAAGAAAAAACAGTGCAAATAGCCAGAAAGAATATGGAGGAAGAGATGAAAGATTGGGGATCAGGTGAATTTCACTCTTATTTGAACCAGAGAAAGGAAAATTGAATACACACACACACACACACACACACACACACACACACACACACACACACACACACACCCTGAATTAGTTATAGAAATATACCTCACAGAGAATCAAAGGTATTTTGGGAAAAGGTGAAGTGGGGTTAAAAGGAGAATAATATGAGGAAGGGAAGAATCACCCACAAAATAAACTTCCTTTTTTAAAAAAACCCTTACCTTATATCTTGGAATCAATGCCATGTATTGTTCCCAAGGCAGAAGAGTGGTAAGGGGTAGGCAATGGGGGTTAAGTGACTTGCCTAGGGTCACACAGTTGGGAAGTGTCTGAGTCCAGATTTGAACACAGGACCTCCCATCTCTAAGACTGGCTCTCAATCTACTGAGCTACCCAGCTTCCCCCCAAAATAAACTTTCTAATCATGAAAGGGGTGTGGAGGGAATTGAAAGAAAAAGAAAGAAAAGATCTGGAACCTAAGGGACCCCATAAATTGGGTAATTACTAAAAATAAAAATTATGGAATATATAGTACTATAATAAATGGGCATCTGAAAAATGATTTTAGATAATCCTGGACAATATGAATTGATACAAAGTAAGGTGAGTAGAATTAATATAATAATATCTACATTGACAATACCATTGTAAAGAAAACAAATTTTAGAAGACTTACAAACTCAAAACAAAGCAATGTTCAGGAAATCTATGGAGCATGTTGCTTATATCCTGGCAGAGCAGATAGACTCATGATGTGGAGAAAGATAAACATAACAAATATTTATTTAATTTAAATATCCTATTTATGCATTGTACTTCCTCTATAGAAATACTCTATAGAAAAAATAGAAAATTTTGGGGATAATGGCTTAAGTTCCGAATTTTCAAAATGAAATTTAAAAATGAAACTAATGTAGAAAGGGCATCAATAAAACTTTAATTAACTTTGTAAATCTCAAGGGAAAGCGTATTAGAAAGGAGCCAGAGACAGCCATCCTTTACAGTCAGTAGTATTTCCCTATTATAACTACATTTTGGATACTGTTTTAAGTCCTTGGCTCTTCTACTCTAATTTTCTCATTCTCTGTCCCATTCAGTTTTATTTGGTTCACTTGCTTTCTCATTCAGAATGAGAGACTATTGGAGTTTCCCAAAAGTCTTAGTGAAGTTTTCTTTTATTAAAAGCTTAAAGATACTCTGTATTAGAGCTAAAAAGAGTTCCTTCTATAGCATTCATCTAGTTCAATTCCTTCATATTATTGATTAGGAAATCAAGATTCAAAAGAACATAGGGAAGGGCAACTGGATGTTTCAGTGGACAGAGAATTTAGATCTGAAGATGGGAGGTTCTGGGTTCAAATACTTTCTAACTGTGTGATCCTGGGCAAGTCTCTTAACTCCAATTGCCTAGCCCTTACTGTTCTTCTGTCTTGGAATCAATATTGATTCCAAGCAGAAGATAAGATTAAAAAAAAAAAGATCATAGAGACAAAGAAAATAGATTTGGAGCTTAAAGGAAATTTAGAGGTCATTAAGTTCATTCTTTCATCTTATAGTTGAGGAATTTGAGGTCAAGAGGGGTTAAGTGACATGTCCCAGATCATCTACCAGGTATCTGACATCGGATTTGAAGCCCAAGGGAATGAACTCAACAAGGTCACCCAACTAGTTCATCAAGTCAAGTTAGCAAGCATTTATTAAGTGCCTGCGATGTGCCAGGCACTGTGCCTAAGTATTGGGGGTGCAAAGAAAGCCACAACAAGGGTAGTTAGTGACAGCTGGAATTATAACCAAGGTCTCCTAACTCCCAGTTCGACACCACAACAGCCTCCTCCAAGCCACAAACAGTACAGCAACAATCCAACGCAATAAAATAATTTAGACAATTCTTTGGATGAAATGCCAAGTTTGAGGAACAGAAAGTAAGCCAATTTGGCTGGAACACAGAGTGCATGAAAGGGAAGAATGTGAACTAAGTCTGGAAAGGTAGGCTGGAGTCTAACTGCGAAGGACTTTAAATGCCAAGATGAAGCTTTACCCGAGAGGCAAGATGGAGCAATTGAAGATTTTTCAAGCTGAGAAGTAACATGGTCAGACATGTGCCTCAGGGAGATGATTTTGGCAGTTATGTGGAGCTGCCAAATAGCAATATAGAATAAATGGGAGGGGGTAAGACTGGAAGCAAAGGCTAGGCTGTAGGAGGAAAAATGAGCGGGTTCTCATTGTTGGCTAGAATAATCAAGGCAAGATTCCAGAAGGAGGTAAGACTTGAGCTGGCCCTTGAAGAAAAATTCTTAGAGATGACAAGGGGAAGGAAGAAAAGGGGGAAAGAATAATAGAATCTGAGAGTTTGTAAGGACCTTGGAGAGGGAGTTTGGCAGACTTCAAATCCCACTTCAGAGGCCAGCTGAACCATGTGACCCTGAACAAATCACTTAACCTCTAAGTACCTCAGTTTGCTCATTTGTACAATGGGAATCATCATAATAACACTTACCTCAAAGGGTTTTTGTAGAGATCTAATAGAATAACTCTACCTTGATTTCCTTAGCTGTAAAAAACTAGGTAGGGTGGGGCAGTGAGGTAGCTCAGGGGATTGAGAGCCAGGCTCAGAGATGAGAAGTCTTGAGTTCAAATTTGATCTCAGGCACTTCCTAGCTGTGTGGTCCTGGAGGGGGCACTTATCACCCATTGCCTAGCCCTTACCACTCTTCTGCCTTAGTAACAATAGATTGTATTGATTCTAATATGAAAGGTAAGGGTTATTTAAGAAAAAAAAAACCCGGATAAAATCATTTTCCTGATTCAGATTTGACCTTTTACACTACCTATGTGACCACAGACAAATTACTTAATGCCTATGAATCTCAATTTCCTTCTCTGTAAAACAGGCATAATAATGCCATTTTTTTTTTACCCTTACCTTCCATCTTGGAGTCAATACTGTGTATTGGTTCTAAGGCAGAAGAGTGGTAAGGACAAGGCAATGGGGGTCAAGTAACTTGCCCAGGGTCACACTGCCAGGAAGTGTATGAGACCAGATTTGAACCCAGACCTCCCATCTCTTGCCTTAGGCTCTCAATCCACTGAGGCACCCAGCTGCCCCCAGTAATGTCATTCTTGAGCTCCCTTCACCCCAAATGTCACCAGTGGAGATCAGTAACTGCTGACCAGCTGATTTGAGTATCTAAATGCTTCACTATGAACAGAAAAATGTCCTGGTGTCAATCTGCCATTCTGTAGTCTTGAAGTGGAAACAACCTCAGTGGAAAAACTATCTGTGGTTAGCAAAGTGGTTAGTGGTTAGTGGTTAGTGCAGGGAGGAAGTGGTTAATACTACAGCTATTAAGCTCCCTCATGCCTCACTCCTCTTTCTATTCTTTGTGACCTCTAGTTCCTCTGACCCTCAGGAATCTTCCAGGCCAGCACCCCTGCTCCAGCTTCCCTTTCCTCCTTTCCCAATATTGGCCTTAGATTTAACTAGCTTAGTTTTAGACTGTCCTCTATTCTCAAATCTCTTGTTCTTTTGTCACTCTTGTTTCCCGAAACTGCAGCCCTGGATTATTTCTGTCATCGGCCTCTTCCACTTCTGATCACATGTTGCTGGACGATCCTGGAGAAAGTCACACAACCATGATGAATTGGTTTCCCTACAGATTATGCTTTCTAATCTCAGCCTGACCCTCACTGCCAAAAGGCAATCCTTTAACTCTTTCCCAATTGACTCAGGATATAGTCCTCACAATTGGGCCAAGCTTCCTCTTTTTTTTCTCAACCCTCCTAATCTATACCTCCCTCTTCTTTCTCAGCAGAAGATAACACCCCTCATCCTCCTGAGAAAATAGAAGGCAAAGAGTCCAAGGATTATCTAAAGGGTCTGAGCTGGTATCAACATATTAAAAAAATTAAAGAATTATAAAGAAATGGTATGAAGAGTATCATCAAAGAAATGTTTAATCATACAAAAAAAAGACAAGCTACAAAGTTACAAAGTTACAAAGAAAGGAACCACCAATTGAGAGCTGGTGTGCCCCACTGGTATCATATGGATGCCAAGAGAATGCAAAAAATCCTACCAGAATGTTTGATGGACTGCTTATGCCAAACTTACTGGAGAACATGGACAAGAGATGCACAGGTTAGGCAGGAATAGATGGGTTGCAATATGCAACTCTGGATAGAAATCTCACATCAACGCACTGACAGATCCATTTGGGTACTCTTATCTTGCAAAATTATTGTGAAGATCAACCAAGATGGCATATATAAAAGGATGTGTAACTATACTCTGTTATATTAATTGAAGTTACAGGCAATTAGTTGGTGAGACTAAAAGGATACTGGACCTGTAGCCAGGAAGACATGCGTTCAAATCCAGTCTCAAACATTAACTGATTGTGTAACTTAACCTCTGTCTGCCTCTGTTTCCTTTTCTGGAATTGGTGATAATAATAGCACCTACTTCCTAGAGTTGTTTGTGAGGATCAAATGAGATGAAATTTGTAAAAGCTCATATAAATGCTAGCTAAATATTACTATTTCTGCAGGTTATATGACCATTTGTCAAGTCATTGGAGGAATTGATGCTTTAGATAGAATTTATGTAGGGTTTAGACTAGATGGTGGCTATATGGGATGTTCAAGGAAGACTAGTACCTCTGATGTGAGGGTCTGCCTAGCTCTTTTCAGGGCCACTTTCCTCCATTAGTGTCCAACTGCCACCCACCTCTCATCTGTGGCTCCAAAAAGCAGTAGCAGACACAGCAGACACACTCCAGTAAACTCTTGGTAGGTGAACTAAATTGGGGTGAGGACAATGGACAGATCTCCTACTAGTCAGTGATTTGTAGGAGGCAGAGAGAGTGTTTACTCCTAGCATGTGAAGACTTGCCCCTGCAGAAAGGGAAGATGAGAACAATGTGCTCCAATAGCCATGAAGGTGGTTGAAATAGGCACTATGGAGTGCTCAGAGGTTGGTTAGACATCCAAGAAACCAAGTTCATTCACTGCATCCTGAGCCATCACCAGTCTCGTTACTGGACTTTGATGGCTCTAGAAGAGGGAGTGATGCTGTTACCTTTGTACAACTCTGCCTCCTTTAGATCCAATTTATTTGAGAGTCAAAAGATATCTCACCCAGTGACATAATTTTGTCATACTCAACAACCAATCAACCAACCAAGACTAGATGGCTCATAATTACCAGATTCTGTCTTTCTATGATTAGTCTGAGTCTTGGTCTTCTTCCCATTTACTCATCTATTAGCTGCTCAGTTCTAGCCTCTTCCCATTATTTATTCACCTTTCTTTAGTAAGGAGTCTCAGTGCTCAGAACTCAGTTCTATTAAGTAGAAACCTATGACTCAGACCTAGTAGTCCTTCTGAAGAAAGACCCTTGAAGAAATCTAATTAAACTCTAAAGGCATGAGCACAGAATCATGAGCACAGGAAAGTAAGACAAATAAAATAATGCCCTATGAAGTCAGCAGTATAAGTACTCCAAACGCATGATCACACCCCATCAACTTCCTCCTTTTCTGTGCAATGTTTAATGATATTCTCCATTAATCAACAAGCATTTATTAAGTGCCTATTAGGTTTGGGGCACTGTGCTCAGCACTGGGAGGAATCTCAAGGAATTTACATTCCATCTGGGAGGCAATTATGTTTATAAGTATTTGTGGAATAAATATAAAAAGAACAAATGGAAATCAACACAAAATAATCAGGGAAATAGGGCACTAGTAGTTGAGAGGATCAGGAAAGGCTTTGTGAAGAAGGCAATACTTCAGTTGATGAGTGAATTGAGGAGAGGGAAGAATTTTATGAAGCCGAGTTGAAGAGGGAATGCATCCTGGTCATGGAGAAAAGCCAGTGTGAAGTATTGAAGACAGGAAACAGAGTGCTTGCTGTGTGTGAGAGGAACAGAGAGAAGGCTAGTTTGGTCCCATTGTAGGTTGGGGCCAAGCCTTAAAGGGCTTTAATAGTTGACAAAAAATGGGTTCAAATCTGACCTCAGACACTTCTTGGATATATGACCTTGGGCAAGTCACTTACCCCCAGTTGCCTAGCCCTTACTGTCTTCTGCCTTAGAACCAATACTTAGTGTCAATTCTAAGAGAGAAGGTAAGGTTGTTTTTTTTTTAAAATATTTAAATAATGTTATATTTGAACCTGGAGACAAATGAGAAGACACTGGAATTTGCTGAATAAAATGTGGCACAAACAGATATGTGCTTAAGGAAAATCATTATGTTTTCCATGAGATTTATCAAACAGTAGAGTGAATTGTCCAAGGCTTTATACCAGGATGCCCAATATCTGGGAGAAGGAGGAGGAGGGTGTGCAACCTCTTTCCCTTGGTAATACTTCATTGGCCCCATATCTACCATATTGCCTCGATTCCATATCCTAATCATCACACCTATCTCCTGGGGTTCAGACTTGTGTCCCTGGAGAGAAGAAGATGACCAAGGCTGTACCTTCCCTCATGACTGTATGACTCCATTGTGCCTCCCACCTCTTCTTAGAAGTTGGGGAACATGGAAACCATTCCTCCTCCAATGTGACTAACCCGGAAGTGAACTCTGCACCTGGACCTCAATGAAATTGAAAGCTGCCTCCTCATGAATGGGTCAGCCCAAGTGAGATTCCAAAGTCCTCCTTCACCGCTATCTAAGTCTCACCTGCTCCACAGATTGCCCTTAGGAACCTGGGCCAATGACTTGGCTACTCATTACATAATTGTTCTCTTTCCCTGATTTGTTCATTCAATAGACATTTATTGGCAACTGTGTTGATCAGCAAGAATTTATAAATTTATTTATAGTGTAAGACACTATACTAAAGGCTAGCAATACAAAGACAAGAAAAAGGAGCTTACATTCTAATGGGGAAGACAACATATAAATAATAAAGTACCTGTAAAATATGAGTAATGAAAGTAATCAGACAGGGGAGACACTAGCAGCTGGGAAAGACCTCCTACAAAAGATCGGATTTTAATTGAGTCATGAAGGAAACAAGGGAAAAATAGGAGTTTGGAAATGGGAAGGCAGAGCATTCCAGAGATGGGGGAGAGCCAGCACAAAGCCACACACAGGACCTTGTAGGCCAACCTTGCTGGATTGTAGAGTTTGTGGAACAAAGTAAGGTATAAAGAAGCTAGAAAGTAGGGAAGGGCTACTTAATGTTATTTCATGCCAAGTATAGGGGACTGAACATTTGATCCTAATAGGGAATCACTAGAGCTCATTAAGTGGGGGGGGGGTGACATGGTCAGATCTAGAATGTAGAAAAGTCATTCTGGCAGCTGAGTGGAGGATGGATTAAAATAGGGGAGAAACCCAAAGTAGGAAGACCAGTAATAAGAAAAGCTTTTGCAATAGTCAAAATGGCAAAATACTATTTGTAAAGTGCATGGTGCTTAACACATAGCAGACATTCTATAAATATCTATTCCCTTCCCTTCTTCTAGTCCAGGTGAAGGATGATAAAAGTATGAGCCAAGGTTGTGACTGTGTGAGTGGAGAGAAGGGGACATAATGGAGAGATGATGTATGGGTAGAAAAATGACAAGACTTGGCAAGTGATTAGAGAGGTGAAGTGAGTAAGGGTAAGGAATTGAGGAGAACATGAAGGTTGAAGGTCAGATATTGTGTAGAAAGGACTCAGAAGATTAAAAAAACCTTAGATTAAATCTGAGACCTGACCTCATGGAGCTTACAGTCTAATTGTTGTTCATCCTTCATTCCCAAAGATGACTATTGACATCAGAGGGTTGATTTGTGGATAAATGAGACTGAAGTGAGACAGTTTCACAAAGTCATCAGCCTCTCTCCCTCTTCCAGAGTCATTGAAGTCCAGTGGCAAACCAAAAGTCAGGATGACTAGATAGTCATGGATATGGTGGAGGGCTTTGAATCTTGAATGTCTGCCCCACTTCTAAGGGTTCCACCATGCCTGCTTCAACTGCCTTCATGGCCATTGGAACAAATTGTTCTCATCTGCCCATTGGTTGGGGAAGGTCCTCACATGCTTGAGTGGGCATCTCCATAATTTAGCCAAAGTCCTTTGGGTAACTCTCAACCTGGTTTAACTCAGATGGTTTTACTGGGGTGTAGCCTCTGTACCTGCTCTAGCTTCTTGGAATCAGAGGTGAGAGTTGGATGAAAGGCAAGCACCAAAGGTGGGTGGGCAGCCCTGTAAAGGTCTTAACAATCCCTCACATTGCAGGCGCTGCCAGTCTTCCCTGAATATCCCAAATACTCCTGCAATCTAATAGACGCTAGAGACAGCCCATTCTATTGAAAAGGATTGCTAAACAAAGGGAACTATTTTCCATCCAGATGATACTGTTCTACCACCCTGCTGGTGGATTAGGTCTGACCTATTCTATGCTGTATTTTTTCTGCTATTAAATGCTCAGGCTTTGAATCAAATCCTAGGTTACTGGTCTCTGCTCTTAAGTTTGGGCATTTGGTCCCAAATGAGGCAGGAAAATGCATGCTGATGCTCTTTAAATGTCACCTCTAGAATATGAGGGCGCTCGGCTAACACCCGCTCTCAAAATCGGAGCCCTTTGGTGGGTTTGTCCTCTGCAGATGGGAGGCATCCTGGGTTGGCAACTACCACTTTGGCTGCTTCTCCTGTTGTTATGGAGCTGCCGTTGCCATGGTATTGTGGGGGTTTGGGGGCTGGATTATCATTTTCCTAGTTCCGCAGTGTGTACAGAAGGTGATAGGAAGATTGTCTGAAAAGGGAAGGGAAAGAAGGAATTAAGAGAGAATCCAGAATACCACAGAGAGCCCAGCCCCTTCCTCCCTACCCCAAAGGCTTAGCTAAAGCAAGAGACAGATCTCTAGGGAGGAAAAGACCCAGACACAAGCTACAAAGCTAAAAAAATTTTGAGGGATTATTTTTATTTTATTTTTTTAGAAAGCATTTAAAGATCCACCGTAACTGAAGAGAAGTTGCAAATACATGAACAAAAGGTAGGATTCTCAACTTTGGAATATGGTCAATTCTAAAAGAATTGTCCATTTTGAAAGGTGAGAGAAAGAATTATTTCTTAACTTTAAATTCCGGAGCACACAATTATAACAACAGACTCACAAGACTTGGGGTGTGTCTGTGTTTAAACAACTTCAAAAGGAAGAACGTTTACATATTAGCAACATGGTAGAAGAGAAAGAGAAAGTACCCTTTGGCAGTTGACATGACTCCCCATTTCCACATTCACTAAGCTGTGTGTCCATGGAAAAAAATCCCTTTGCTCTTTGAACTCCAATCCCCTTGTCTGCAAAATAGGGGTAACAAACCGTGTACTATTCACTTCACTGGGTTTTAGTAGCAAAGTGTTCCGAAAACCTGAAATGGGAGAAATGGAAGTCATTATTATTGGGAAAAGAGGCACAGACAAAGGACTGTCAGGTTAAGAGGAAAGAGAAGTCACAGGCTGAGGCAGGTAAGGAAGACTTCCTGGAGGAGGAGGAATTTTATCTGAGTGATGAGATAATAAGACCACCTATTTTCTACAACACTTCAGAGTTTACAGTATGCTTTGGTCGCAACACTGTAAGGTAGAAAGGACAAGCCATTTTTAAAGAAGCCCATTTTACAGAGGATGAAACTGAAGCTGAGATAGGGTAAGAGACTTGCTGGGAGTCACACAGTTGTATATGTCAGAGCTTGGACTCCCAACAAAGTTCTTCTGTCTCATCTTTCTTTTGACTGGGTCTTTCTTCTCTTTCACGCTGTGGAAATTCTCACTATGATCCTAAGTAAATCAGTTATCCTCTCTCAGCCTCTGTTTTCTCATCTGCTAAATGGGAATAATAATAGCATCTGTGAAGATCAAATGAGCCAATATGTCTGTATGGTATATATATGGACATATGTATGAACCAGTATGTCTATTTGAGATAATAATATTCTATTGTTTGTCACTTGGAACTAATAAAGTCCCTGTTTGGTTGCTGGCACAATATCTTATGTCATTGTTGATGAAAATAATTATGTTTATTTATGTATTATTATATAATTCTATTCTATCATTATAGAGTGATAACATTTCAAATATGTTAGCCAGTATTACACCGGCTATCCCAAAAGTCTTAGTGCAATTTTAGACTTTACTAGAATAAGGTAATAAATTCATTAATCAAATTAATATTAATGGCATATGCTACTAAGGCATATTATACTGTGAAAGCTTTAGCTGCACCAAGACTTTTGGGATATCTTGTATCACCTGAACCCCATATCCATGTAGCCTTAGACCCCTTTAGCATTTTTGGCTGCTACCTAGCCCTGCTGGATCAATAATAACTCTGGTTTTTAGAGCAATTCGATGTTTACAAACTACTTTCTCCTCTTTCCTCAAAACCCTTTGAGGTTGGCATTATAGGAAATACATTTATAGTTTTACAAATAAGGAAACTGAGGCATAGTGAGCCTAACTTGTCCCAAGTTACATTGCTAATAAATGTCAGATTAACAGATGCTTTGGAGCATACCCAGATCATCTAATCTGGAGGTACCTTCTGGGAGAAGACATCCTGCATCCTACCCTGTGGGTGGGGATGGCCACTTTTAATTGGCTGTTGTTTTTTTTGAACCCTTACCTTTCATCTTAGATTCAATACTTTGTATTGGTTCCAAGGCAGAAGAGCGGTAAGGGCTAGGCAATGGGGGTCAAGTGACTTGCCCAGGGTCACACAGCTAGGAAGGGTCTGAGGTCAGATTTGAACCTAGGACTTCCTGTCTCTAGGACAATTGACTGTTTAGCCAGAAGAGCTGGCATCTTTTAAAACTGTGAGATGGAGACACACTCACTTTCCTGCCCTGCTCCTGACAGGGGGAATTTGAGCCCCATGAACAGAACCAAACCAGGGAAAAGTCAGCCATGTTTTTCCCATGTGCCCTTTAGGCACTGCAATCCTGAGAACCTGGGCCAGAGTGGCTCTTTGTTCCTCTGAGTTTCAGGTACAGGAGGAGGAATCCTCACCAGACGCAGAACAGAGCCGCGTTGACTTTGCAGCCAAGACTCCAGACCAGACATGCAGCCAGCCCCAACAGAGTAGCCAGGGTGCCTGGGACTTGAGCCCAAAGCTGAGATTTATTTGAAACTAGGAACTGGACTGTGTTGGAACTGAGCTAAACTGTGCACCTAATTCCCCCGTCTAGAGACTGAGGTAGTAGAGTGGAGAATTATGCCCCTTGGCATTACAGAGTATGCTTATTTTTTTGTTATTATATCTTTAAAGTAAATGTTGTTGTTCAGTCAGTTCAGTAGTGTCTGACCCTTTGTGGCTTCATTTGGGTTGTTTTTGGCAAAGATACCAGAGTGGTTTGTCATTTCCTTTTCCAGCTCATTTGACAGATGAGGAAACTGAGGCAAACAGGGTTAAGAGACTTGTCCAGGGTCACATGGCTAAAGAATGTCTGGGATTTAATTTGAACTGAGGTTTTGCTAGCTCAAGGTCTACTGCTCTATCCACTGCGCCACAAATATTCCTTTATAAAATCATATCTGACTATTAGTGATTAAATGAAATTAGGATACAAGGAACCTCTCCCTATATTTTGAGGAATACATCAGTTGGGGCTGGAGCAAATGACAGAGAGCCTAGACTCTCCCAAACCCCCTTTAGGATATCAGAGAACCCTGGGGGAGGGATGAAATGTAGTATCCGCTTTCAAATAATGGGGGCCAGGGAAATCCTTGTTTCATAGAGATAAGGCTCAAAACAGTGTTCCGTTACCAAGATCAGGGCACCTGTGGCTTTGCTGTCTCCCCCCAGTTACATCCATGCAGAGAAGAAGAAAAGCTTAGAGTCAAAATGGACCTCTGAATTTCCAACATCGTAATAACCCACCAATAATAAAGTCTATAATGAAGGTGTGGGACTTGGTGTAGACCCTTATTTTAAATCAGTGATAAATAACAGCCCATCTAGGATTTCCAATTCAGCAAACATTAATCAACTCTTTATGGGGAAGGGTTGGAGACCCCCAAATTGACAAAGTACAGCCTCTGCCCTCATGGAGTTTGCCATCTAGTAGGAGAATAAAACAGCCCCACGAGGTAGAGTGAATTCATTGGAGCTCTTATTGGACCAGGCAATTATTTGGCCTTAGCCACCTTTTGGCAGGAAAAGCAGAGGATGTGGTCAGATTCCAAGCTGCCGGACTTTGGCCAGGGAAGCCATGTGGAATCGAGATTTAACGTGTTCCATTTGGCCTCAGAAAGCAGAACTAAGGAAAATGGGTGGAAGTTACAGGGAGGCAGATCTCGGATGGACAAAAAGAAGAACTTATGAACAATTAGAATGAGTCAGTAAGTGCTGTTTGCTTTTTTAAAACCTTACTTTCTCTTAGTAACTACTCTAAAACACACTAGTAAGAGTTAGGCAAACAGGGTTAAGTGACTTGACCAGGGTCACAAGTCTAGGAAGTGTTTGAAGTCAGATTTGAATCCAGGTCCTCCTGACTCCAGGTCTGGCTCTCTAGACACTGTGCCACCTATCTGCCCCCTCAGTACGTGTTTATTAAGGGTCTACCATATGGTAGGCACTGAGCTTAGTGCTGGGGATACAAAGAAAGACAAAAGTCAATCCTTGCTCTCAAGATGCTCACAATCTAATGAGGGAGACTCTGTGCTAACTATATACAGGATAAATTGAAGATAAAAACAGGAGGAAATATTAGCATTAAGGGGGATCAGGAAAGACTTCTTATTGAAGATGAGATTTTAAATAGGACTTAAAGGAAGCCAGGGGCGCCAGGAGTTAGAGATGAGGAAGGAGAGCATTTTAGACATGGAGGACAGTCAGAGGAAACGTGGAGAGCCCGAAGATGGAATGTCTTGTGGGAAGAAGAGCAAAGATGGGATCATTGAGTACACAGGGGAAGAAGGGTTAAGAAGCCTGGAAAGGTAGGAAGGGACCAGATTATGAAGGACTTTAAATGTCAAACAGAGGATTTTATATTTAATCCTGCTGGTGATGGGAGCCCCTGGATTTTATTAACTGAGAGCCCTCTAGAATTGCCAAGGGAGCTAGGAAGCTCCTTGTCCTGTGCAAAGCCAAGGAATGGGTCTCCTTTGTTGAATGCAGGGACTGACACATAGAAGATGCTTAATAAATGTTTGTTGATTGACTGATGATTCAGGCACAGAGTTTAGGCAAAGAATTGTCAGGGATGTTTTAGAAACTATATTCCATTCTTCACCAAGAACTTGGTCTGAATGACCCCTGGACTCTTTCCAGTTCTGAAATAAGTTTTTGAATGAGTGAATGAATGAATTTTTTTTTAAAAAGCATTTAAATGCTCACTATGTGCCAAGCACCGTGCTAAGTGCTGGAGACATACAAAATCAAGTTAGCCCCTACCCTCAAGGCATTTACACTCAGATGGGGGAGGGGTTCTGGGGACAACATTTCCACAGGAGGAATGTCTGGCTTGGGAAACAACAGGGACTTGTCTCCAGAAGTTACTGGTACCTTAGGCTATCCATCAGGGGAAATTTCCTTATCAGCTCAGGTCCAGATCTGTTCTACATTAACAGAGCACTTAGGATCTTAAGTGTCCCATCCTACAGTTGCTTTACAAGAAGCAAAGTGAACCTGGCCCTCCGAGGCCGTCTATTGTCTTCAAAGCCTGCTCTGTGTCCCTGGCTACAGGCATCCCTCATGGGACTGGAACTTCATTCTGTCATATCTGAGGAGCTCTCAAGGGATAGTTGGACAGACCCTACATTAGGCAGTTTCTTAACTACTGTATTTTGTGAGTCACAGATCTCTCTGGCAGTCTGATAAAGTCTAAGGACTCCTTAAAACAATGCTTTTAAATGCATATGATACATAGGATTGCATTTAATGCAATTCAATACATAGAATTACAAAGGAAACCAGTTATTGAAATAAAGGCTCATTTTTTTTCTCATTCAAATATTGTTCAAGAACCCCTATCCTAGATCCATCTCATAGAGGCTTTTCCTCTCCAGATGGTCACCCATCTGAGAGTTCTCAAGCATTCCCCAGATTCTCCACAGAGGGGGAAATTCAATTTTTGCCAGCTGCACTTTAAGTCAATTCCTGTCTTGCACAGTTCATCAGTTATCATACCATCAATATTCTTCCCCTCCTCTTCTCCCAAACCGAACTGGACTGTCTTTTGTCTTTCTTTGTAACCTCAGCACTTAGCACAACGCCTGGCATGTAATTGACAATTAATAAATGTTTATTGAATGATTGAAGTCACCAATCAATGAGGATGATTAGAAATGTTTTTGTCTCCTTGACTTGGATAAAAAAAAATGGCAGCCTCATAATATGGTAACTCCCAACCTCAGCCTCTAGTTTCGTCGGGACAGTTGTTGGGTTGGGATCCTTCTTCCACCACCTTATCCTTAGGACTCTCTCTTCTGGGCAAGAGGGCAATTAACCACTGGACATAAGTCACACCAGCAGCAGATGGAGGTGAATGTGTTCTGCCTATGTTTAGCCAGCATCTGCTTAAGCCATTGCCTGCTTTGCTGGCCATAGTATGCTTGCAAACTAGACTCCTAGATTTTCCTTTCTTTTTTGGACTTCAAGGGTCAGATTTTCCTGGTTCGGGTCAATTGCCTTAGTGGAGCTGGGTCACACAACTAGTAAGTGTCTAAGGAAGATCTGAGCTCCGGGAAACCCTGAAAATCTAAATATGAGATCAGATGGTTGCTTTCTTTAGGCAATGTCACAAATATGTGGATGGAGGCAGTGTAGACTGAAGACCACAGAGGTTATTATCATTATCAGATTATCAGAAGGGCCTTGTCCCTTAGGCCATCCACTGGGGAAATTTCCTTATCAGCTCAGGCTAGCTGTGCAGGTTTGCTATCAAACCATGTCATAGACCAGCTAAATGCCTGGCTTACCAAAGATGACAAAAAGGGAGCTAAGGGAAACACTCTTTCCAGTAGCAATGGAAGCACTGATTTGATCCAGTTTCAGAGCTAGAAAGCATGGGATAAGGGATAAAAGATATACAAAGAACAGTAGAAAAATAGCAGTAATACTAATAAGAGCTAGCCTTAACATAGTGTTTTAAGTTTACAAAGGGACTCACATGCTATCTTATCTTATTTTTATAATAACCCTGGAAGGCAGGTATTATCATTATCTCCATTTTACAGATTAGGAAACTGAGGGTCAAAGAGGCTCAGTGACTTGTTCAGGATCATCCAGCTAGTAAATGTCTGAGGAAGATTTGAACTTGGATTCAAATTGCAATGGTACACAGAATATAATGACAGTGAGGGAAGATAGGGAAAAAAATGGTCAAAGAGAAAGGTGAAGCTGGGCTAGGACTGACTTGGTATAGTGGGTCATATGACCTATTTAACCAGTTAGGCAATGAAGGCTCCAAGGCAAAGAATAATTTTATTATTTTGTGATTCTATTGTCTATAGTAATATCAGGTTACAGACAATATATATTATTAACAAAGATCAAATTTTCATGGGATGAACTAATAAGCTATAAATATTTATTGACTCCCCATTGTATGTTAGGCATAATACTTGACAATCAGGGCAGAAGTTCTTAACCTGTGGAAAGAAAGAAGGAAAGCAAGCAAGAATTTCTTAAACTCCTACCATGTTCCAGGCTCTGTGCTTAGTGCTTTAGAAAAATCTCATTCAATCCTCACAACATGCTTGAGAGGTAGCTACTGTTATTATTACTATTATTATTCCTATTTTTATAGTTAAGGAAATTTAGGCAGGCAAAAGTTAAGGATCACATAGCTAATAAGTATCTTAGGTTAGATTTGAACTAAAGTCCTCCTGATTCCAAGTCCAGCCCTCTACCTATTGTGCCACCTAGTTGCCCATGTTCAAATGGCTTATAAATTCATTTTTTCAATATTTTGATAACTATATTACAACATAATTGGTCTCCTTGGTAATCCTGCTATGGGATACTATATTACATATATATATATACACATATGTATATATAAATTATAAGGATGATATTAGAAATTAAGTCTTGTTATATTAGTTTAGAGATAAGAAGTAGAGAAGCTGACCTGAGAAAGAATTGGAGTTTGAAGCAGATATAAGACAGAGTGTCAGTTTCAAATGTTGACAGTTTAGTGGTTTTTCTGTGATAGTTACACACTCTGGGTATGGCAGTTACTCTAAGGAAGTTGGGAGTTACTCTCTGGGAGGTAGTAAGGAGTTTCTCTCTCTCTCTCTCTCTCTCTCTCTCTCTCTCTCTCTCTCTCTCTCTCTCTCTCTCTCTCAGAGTCCTAACTTGGTTCTTGCTGAGACTCAGCCAACTAGCCTTTGTTATTTTTACAACTTAGAGATGAAGTTAAGAATTATAAGGATAATAGTGTTAGTTTATTTAGAATAGTAAAAATTTGGGTTAGTCAGATCAGAAGGATCAGTGTAGCCTGTGGACACAGAAGAAGTGGTTCCTTGCAGAACCAGGGAGTTTTATTTGGGTGGAGTTAGAATCCCTTAGAGTTAGAAATGTTTTTTTGATTTTATCCTTATACTCTCAATAAATAGTTTATTGTTTTATAACAAGAGTCTCCTTGGCATCCTTGTACCTGGCCCTGAAGAGAAGTTCACTTGTGAGCTTCACTTCACTTATAAAAGCTGAGGATACTTTGTGAGTACAACAAGCAGAGTATCTAAATCAATTTATAAATCAATAATCAATTCATTTCCTATTAATCTTACAGTTTGCTCATTTATTTTTACAATATATACAGACTTAGTAGCTGTTTGACCCTGGGCAGATAGCTCCTGTTTGCCTCAGGTTCCTCATCCACAAAATGAAGATAATACTTGGCACATGGGTGTCACTATATAAATGCTAGTTATTATTGCTGTTGTCATTGTCATCATTAAAGAGGAACAAGAAGTCCCTGGAGACTAAGGAGATCTATAAAGGTTTCCTGATAGAGGAGGAATTTAAAGAGGTTAAGGTTTTGAAGAATGGGTAGAATTTCATTAGAAAGAGATGGTTGTCTGGGCACAGATATTCCTGACAGAGGCAGGTATATTCATGTCTCAGGGCTTGAGTCAAACTCCTATAGGCAAGAATATAAAGATAAGGTAAGAAGCATAGTTTCTTCCATTCAGTCTCTCACTCCATATTTCTGCCTGTCCTTATATATTGTGATTTCTATCATTGTAGTAGTTTCTATCATTTTTAGCATTGTGATGGTTTCTGGATCTCCACACCCTCACCCAAACCCCGACACAAGCTCTAGTTCCAAACTGTTAAAAACTCCATAAATAGTAATTGATATTAATGAAGGTTGAAAACAGCAAAAAGGAAATAAGTGATTAGAAGGTATCATTTTCTGTATGACTAGAAAAGATAAATATTAACTTAATATGTTCTTCTTTATTCATTCTTTTCACAGATGTCTTCCATTTCTGCCTCATTATAGTGTAGGAGAGAGTCTGGGTTCTTGAAAATTATGTCAGCAGAGTATAAGCTCTAGCAGGTTCCACCAAGATGAAAGAGAAGGTTTTTGCAAACATCCCGCAACCTAGGTCGGCCAGGATCCCATAACTTCTATCTGCTAGAGTACTGTGACTGTGACCTCTAATAGACAAATGCCCAAGGCAATGGTTCTTAAACTTTTAAATCTCAGGACCCTTTTACGTTCTAAACAATAATTGAGGATCTCTTCCCAAGAACTTTGTTTAAGTAGGTTTTGTATACTGATTCCATTTTAGAAATGAAAACATCTTAGTATTATTATGAAAATAGTTTGTGCCTTGTGGACTCCTGATAATGTCTCAAGTACACCGCGGAGTCCCCAGACCACAAGTGAATTTAGGGAAGGGATAAGAAAGATGCAATTATTGCAGCAGCAGCAGCATCATTACCTATCCCTTGGGCAGAAGCTGTATCTTACCACCTCTAGCAACTTTCAGTCCTACTTGTAATATCATGGTGGTGATCCCATGGCATGAGTTCTTCTGTGTGCTGGAGGGAGCTATTCCATTCCCCTTCTCCACTGCCCCTGAGGATATTTTTCACGTCATGCCCTCTGCCCAGCATCACAATTTGAGCACTTCCTCCCTCCCCTGTCTGGGGTACTGTGGGGGCCTCACAGGTGGCTTGAGGGGGCATCTCTAAGAGGTTCACCATCACTGACTATAACATGAAATTTTCCCTTAGCCCCACTGTTAACAAAACTCTCCAATTTTGTCCTGTTGTAAAAATGTCTGTACTCTAACATTTGCAAAGGTATAAGGGTTCCTAAGAACTTTTGTTCTTGCCCCTAACATAACTGCACACCTGAATCTCACAAAATAACTACAATATTTTGCTCTAGAGATCAATGAGGATGATCAGAAGATAGACAGACTCTAGGGGAGTTCTTAGCTCAGAAATAAAAATGCCAGTCAATTAAAAATGATTACTATGTAATGAAAAATAACATTTCCAGCAATAGTTCCAAATATATAACATGCAAATTATTTGTATAAATATGATGAATAACAATCAATACCTGTATTCAGTCAATGAGGCCTTCTTAGAGAATAGAATGGCACATGGACTTCTCAACTCCTACCAGAGAGAGATGAAAAAGGAGATGCCAAGCTCAGGCCTCTGTCCCTCGCTTCACCTCCAAGTCAGAGAAGATCCAAGACAGGATGCAAGATTTGGAGGGATAGAGACTCAAAGCTGTCCAGGGCCATAGAAAGGCAAGAGAAGGCCTAGGGTTTAGCTCATGGCTATTTATCTCAATCATAGTCAAAAGAGAAGAAAGGAAAAATAAATAAAATAAATTCTAGGAGATTACTTCCTGCCAATGAGGCCATATGCTTTCAGTCATCTGTTGCATACTTGTCTTCCCAATACTTCAGCTATACCTTCAAACTCTACCTTCTGACACAGGAAGCTCTGTAAACAAAAGTAGTTTTATTTAGAATAAGGGGAATATGAGTCTCTTTGAGTGAATACAAAAAAAAAATCATCTCCTTAGTGGAATCCATATTACTCTGTGAGGACTGCATCATTCAATCAAGAGGGACCTGTCTTCTATTCAGGATTTGAAACTGTCTCTTTACTCCATGAGGGAAAGTAAGTGACTCAGTGGATAGAGCATTAGGCCTAGAGACAGAAAGACCTGAGTTTAAATCTAATCTCAGACATTTACTAGTTGTGTGATCTTGGGCAAGTAGCTTAACCCTGTTTGCCTCAGTTTCTCATCTATAAAATGATCCAGAGAAGGAAATGACAAACCATTCCAGAATCTTTGCCAAGAGAAGCCCAAATGGGGTCATGAAAAGTCAGACACAATTGAACAACAACAAGAATTTCCATCCATGAGTCACTGGAAAGGGGTAGAGAGAAATTCTCATTCTATTTCTCTATGCCAGTGATGGTGAACCTGTTGTAGGGATGAAGAGGTGCACTGCTGGGGTTTGGGAAGGATACCTTTCTGCAAGAATGCAAGACTCCAAAACTTAGCTTAAAAATAAAAAGAGAAATTTATTAATTTAGAAAGTAATGTTGAGAATGGCCAGGAGGATAGTACAGGTGGAATAGCAAGATGGAATGGCTGCTCCTTGGGAGGACAGCATGGATGGAAAAGCTGTCCCCCAGACAACATCAATTCTGGGGATTTTATACTCTTTACAACAAATGCTGTGTCATGGTGTGGCCGTGACTCTAGAGAAGGCATTTGGTCAGGGGTTTGGTTGTCTGCCTGGAGACATAGGGAATGGCCCTCATAAAAGATTCTTTAGTTTTAAGGAACAGACAGATGTCTGAGATACAGCCCAATAGTATCGAGGTGTAGCCGGGAGGTGCTTCTCTCTGTCCATCTTAAATCTAAAGGAGGATCAAAGAGGGTAATCTCAGGGTTTTATAGGAGATATTAGATGTTTTGGGTTAGAAGTCACTAGGATGTAAGGGAGCAAAGGAATTTCCCTGATAATAGTTTGCCTGAGTTTCTGGGAGTACAATGCCCATGTCAAACCTTGTAGAGCTCAAGTGCCCAAACTGCAACCCTCACACACATCTGAGCCCTCCCTCTTAACCCCAATAGGGGAGGAAGGAAGTGCTCCCATTGGGTTGCTGGGCAGAGGGGTGGGTGATGGGGAGAAATATCCTCAGGCATGCATGGAGAGGGGGAAGGGAACAGCCCTCTCTGACTCATGTGCCATAGGTTTGCCAACATGGCCCTATACCAATTGAATACCTTGAAGGCATCAAATGACAAATGGAAAGTTTTCAATTATCCAATTATTGAATATTTGCTTTGTGCCAGGCACTGAAGATACAAATACAAAACCAAAGTGATCCCTTCTCTCAAGGTGCCTATAGTTGTTGACTTGGAAAAAACAGAGAACTATTAAATGGTCTTTAATCAAGGAAAAGGGGTTTAGTGTAATAGTAGGCCTCCACATAGAACTGCCGCTAACAACCACAAACTCTAGATGATGCTCTGGACATTGACCCCTGGGAGAGCCAACCAAGCTAGATTGAAAACTCCAAGGAACAAAATAATTTGGAGAATTTATATACCATTTGGGGGAAAATCCAGGGGTAAGGAAAGATGATTGGCATCACTATAGCTACAAAGAAAATGGAGTGTTCAAACTATACTGACAGAATACAATCAAGCTTGGGAAAAGAATCATAGATAGAGGCTAGGGTCTAAGGGAAGGGGCTGCTTACAATGGATACTAAAGGATGGTCCCTACCCAGGTGTGGGTCTTCTTGGGAAAGGGTCTCCCCTTTCCCATTATTAAGTCTGAAACTGCTAACCTGAGATTCCCTTCAGGGTGGATTTTCATGAGAACAGGGAACAAGGACAACTTTTGGGGTCTCCAACTTACAAGCTAGTCCTAAAACTTGGGGTTCATCAGATCTTACTAGGCTACAAGTTTGGGGTTTCTAGATTTCATGTTGACAGTAGTAAGAACTTTCTTTTTTAGGTCTTCAATAGAGATGTCTGTGCTTAGTTAGTTTGTTGGCTTGTCTTCCCTCTATATGGCAGTTGGTTGACAGTTGGTGGGGATGGCTGGACCCTATTTTCCCAAATGATGGCTGGAAGCAGGACTGGTAGTTTTCCAGGCATGGGAAATAACCTGTTCAAAGGCAGAGGAATGGGAGATAGAATGTTGTATATGAGTTTGACTTCAACATTGAGTGTGTATTAAGCCTGGAAAACTAGACTGAAGCCAGAGTATAAAAGGCTAGAGAGGAGTTAATGCTTTATCCTAGAGGCAATAGGGAAGAACTGGAACTTTTCAAACTGGGGAGTGGCACCATCAGGTGCCTAAACCATTTAGGTTTAGGAATATTGCTTTGGCTTCTGTGGGTAGGATAGATCTGAGAGGGAAAGAGTCTTGAAGCCCAGAGCTTTTAGAAGGTTGCTATAGGAAATCTGCCCTCTGGTACTAGGGAAGCTGCTGCCTTTTTACCACATAGATCAATTGCTCTCCCTTGATGTTTTGTGGGAGCAGTTAGAAAACAAGCCTGATCAACTAGGAGAACCAGCCTAGCTAAGGGCAGAAAGGGTTGGCTACCTGGTAATGATTGGCAGTGGGGGGATGCACAGAAACCCTTGAAACTGACTCCTTCCTATAGTAGTGTTGTAAACCGAGTCACACACACCCTCCTTGTAAAATCACAAATCTTGGAAATATTAAAGTATCAGGTTTGCTGATCATCTGTCCCTCTCATCTGTTCTTTGTTAGTCCAGGGAGACTATTCCATAGAAGGCTTCTTTTTTTTTTTTTTTCCTGGAGAGACTTTAGAGACAGCTGAGCTGCCATGACCCCAGAAGTCTCAGCTAACAGACTAAACTTTTGCATCTTAGCCAGCCAATGCTCAATGCTGAGTGAGCACATTTGTCTGTTAGCAAATCAGCAACTAATGATATCCCCAGAGAAATTTAAACGTGATGCCTGAAATGAGAGTTGCAGTTTCCATAAACCCTTTGGGGTCATTATTTACATGTAAACAGGTTATTTGAATGCCAATTTAATTTGTGAACAACAGGGGGAAAGGAAGTAGATTTGGAGACAGATTTGTTGTTGTTGAGCTGTTTTAGTCATGTCTGACTCTCGGGGACTTCTTTGGGGGTTTTCTTGGCTGGATATGGATACTGGAATGGAGCCAGAAAACTTGAGTTTGAATCCTTTTGCTGCTACCCATTTTCTGCTCTTACTCCTTGAATAAAGCTTTTTACCTTAGTTTTCTTTCCTTGCAAAATGAGGAAGCTGAGCAAGTTTTCTTGCAAGTTCTGAGTCTTATGATTCATCAAGAAAAATAAAAAAGTCTATCAAGAACTATTCTATTGAGTTTCCCACTTCATGAATGTACTGCAAGCATGTGATAGCCCAGTGCTGAGGGGACTTGGAATTATCATATGATGTGACAAGTCCTGAGTGGCCCATTGGCCCTCCTTTCACTTCTAGACAGTAGGGGATAGGGGGGCAGGGATAAAAATCTTCTCCAGTTAAAAGAAGAGACTGCTTCCAATTTAAACTTTTTTTTTTTTACTTTCTTATGTAGCATATTGGCCAGCACTGGTAAACGTTTTTGAGATCACATGCCTAAATTACAACTTCAAGATGCCTGTGAGCCCCCTGCATTACCCCAGATAGTGGAGGGAGGAAGTACTTGCATTGGGTGGCTGGACAAAGAGGCAGGCATGCAAAAAATGTCCTCAGGCACTGTGGAAAGAGGGGAACTGAGCAGCCCCCTCTGTGTTCCTCCACCCCCAGCACCCATGCCACAGCTTTGCCAACACAGCTCTAGAGTTCTGTGTAGTGGATAGGAAGATGGGCTATCTTCTTTCCCCCAACCTCAGGCCCACATGAAGCATGGACCCAACTAAACAAGTTTGTACTTGGTCTCATGGATGCCTTTTCCATTTTATGTTTTCGTCAATTGGTGACTTGAGCTTCATCCTCAAAGTCAACAAGCCCAAGCTTGGTGATTTTAAAAGGTCCAGAGGTCTTGGGTCCCATTGAGAAATACTAGTGGCAATTACATGAACAGCCTAACAAGAAGGGAAGTTTCTGAATCAGAGAGGAAAGCTTCTGACTAGAGGGTTGGTTGTCCAAACCTGTCTGTTTTACCAGCAATGGTGTGTCAGAAGTTCAGAACTTTCTAGCTGAGGTAAAAAGTTAAACACCCAATAAGCATTCCTGTATATTTTATTTTAAAGTTGTTTTTTTTTTCTGTTAGCTTCTCAGAAAATTGGAACAGGAGTTATATGTTAAGTTACTGGGACCTGTTTAAGTCATGCCATTAAACAAATAGTGTGTGCCTTTCACATTTAGTATGTAGGAATTAATGAGTTGCCCCATATTTTATACATTGAATGCCTTACAAATATCCCTGGAGCACCAGAGTAGGGGACTTAATGAGTCCAAGAATGTGAGAAAAGGAAGTCTAACTCTTTATTTTTTTTTAGAGGTAGACTCCCCCAGGACCTACGGAACCTAGTCCAGACTTCAGGCTTGGTTAGAAAACAGCACAGAACTTAGATTAGGCTCAGTAATCCAGTCCCTGTGGGCCCAGCAGTGGTTCAAGGTTAGAAAAGCATTCCTCAACAGATTTTCCCCCCACTAAGAAATAAAAGTATTTTATTTCTCACACTTAGATTCCCTGTGCAAAGTCCATTTCATTACTTGGAGTTTAGTTTTTCCTGCAAAAGATCTCCAGTTTGAGAGACCCCAATTTCCTTATCTGTAAAATGGGGTTGTTAGTCTAGATTATATCTTAAATTCTGGTTACAAAATCCTGTGATCTTATAAAATGACCCTTCAATCAGTTAACTATGTTTATTGAACACTCAGGATGAGCAGACCTCTGTACTGGGTATTGTAAAAAGTTATAAAACCTAGTTCAGAATGAGCTCCCATGTCAACAACACAATGTAGCCAAGTCTGACCACTTAGTTCCACTCTCATTCAGAGAACAGTCCTACCCAAACATGATAAAAGAAACCCATTCACTGTAACTACATCCTCAGAGCTGGCTACCATACTGGGACCCAGCAAGAACAGAGTACAAATACCTGGTGGAAGATTGCCTTGGTTAGGTCCTCCAGGAAGCTCCATTTTAAGGACAGTGTTGAGGCCAGCCACATTCCCTCCTTCATTCCTTTCCATGTTCTACCCCTCACTCTTCATTACATCTCTTTTCAGATACCTTCCTTCCCCACTCTACCACCCACCTCTTGTTCCTCAGCTTCCTTCTTCTTCCAATGAAATGTAAGCTCTTAGAGGGCAAGGACCATCTTTCCAACATTTGTGTCCCCAGTAATTAGCACATTACCTTGCACATGACTGGTAGGTTGGTTAGTTGTACTCAAAGAGGACCAAAATGGCATCACCAGTGATGTCTTTTGACTAGAGCATAAACTGGGTTTAATTGAGGCAGAGTTGGACAAAGTTAGAGCCCTCACTCTCTCCTCCAGAGCCATAGAAGTCCAGTGGCAAGAAAAAGTCAAGGCAACTGGTGATGGCTCAAATGCAGTGGATGACCTTGGCTTCTTACACATAATAAATGATTAATGAATCCTTATTTGATTGACTTGAAAAATAGTAGCAATGGAAACAGTGCAATTGGAGTGTGTTCTCATCAATAATTACCCTTACCAAGGTAAACCTCCAACCCCTAAGCCAATCATTAATAGTCACTAGCCTGACCCTGAATAGTGATTTAAATCTGGCTTCTTGTCTCAGATTCTTGCAGTAGAAAACCAACATAATTCTATGTATTCGAAGCATGTGCAGGTCCATGAGACCTGGACAATACTTAGCCTAAAAAATTCCTAAATTCTGAACCTTTCTAACTTGTTGTGTGAGTTTATATTCATCCATCAAAGTCTCCAAGGACTGCTCCAATGAAATGAATCCTATTTGTCTGTTCTCAGGCAAACAGCAGACCCTTTGAGGAGACTTTAACTAAACTATGCTAGTCTCTGAATTGGATATAAAAGGTTGAGGAATTGCTTGGGGAGGTGAATTTTCTAGGGAAGTTTGATGCTGATGAGAACTGGTCTCAGTCTAAAGAGATTTGTAACTGAGAACATTTTAAAAAATATTTTGATAACTATTTTAATATAATTCATTTACTTGCATTTTAAAACATTATTCTAAGAAGGGGTCGACAGACTTCATATTTCCTCAGTCCATATTTTCAATCTATAGATTTCAGACTACCAAAGGGATCAATGATATAAAAAGGTTTAAGAACTCCCAGGATCAAGTAAGCTCTTGGAATGTGACTTTAAGTCCCCTCATCTCTCCTTTAGTTTTCTTGATTTCCTTCAAAACTCAACTCAAAGGGGCATCTGGGTGGCCCAGTGGATTGAGAGCCAGGCCCAGAGACAGAAGGTCCAGAGTTCAAATCTGACCTCAGACACTTCCTAACTGTGATCCTGGGCAAGTTATTTAACCCCTCTTGCCTAGCCCTTACTGCTCTTCTTCCTTAGAACCAATACACAGCACTGATTCTAAGATAGAAGGGAAGAGTTTAAAAATAAATAAATATATTTTTTAAAAAGACTCTCAACTCAAGTACCTCTATAGGAAGTAGATTCCAGCCTTGATCCCAACCACCCCATCCCACCCCTAGCTACATTTAACATTGTCCCTTTTCAAATTACCTTCTGTCTGTACTTTGTATGTACCTACTTGGTTGTCCTTCCTGGAAGAAGACTAAAATGATGTCATGGTAGTGTCTTTTGATTCATGCATAAATTGGATTTAAGTGAGGGAGAGTTGCACAAAGTCATCAGCCTCACTCTCTCTTCCAGTCATACAAGTTCAGTGGCAAGACAAAAGTCAGGACCATTGTTAATGGCCCAGGAGACAGTAAATTACTTCGGCATCTTTGATGTCTGACCAAGCTCTAAGTGTTCCATAGCACCTGCTTCAGTTGCCTTCATGGTCTTTGGACAAATTGTTCTCATTGGCAGCTTCTGTAGAAAAATGTCTTCATTTGCCTGCAGTAGATGCCCCCTAACTGAAGCCTGTCATTTACCTTCAACCTAGTGTAGTCCACTTGCCAAGACAGTTTAACCAGGGTGTGGCCACTGTGTATTGTGACAAGGAAATCACTTTAAAAGACTGATATATATTAATTTAAGGTCGCCAAGGAATTCAGCTATGTAATTCCTAAATGAAAACTCAAATCAGCCGTCAACCTTTTATGGAGTTTAATTACAAACAGGAGGAAGAAAGGAATTAGAGATAGAGAGAGAGAGGGAGAGAGAAAGGGGAGAGAAGGGAATAGGGCTTAAATACCCCCTCTGTTTAGGCTGGGCCAAAAGGCCCAAGCCCTTAGATAGCTGGGGCAAAGAAAGGAGATCAGTCCCTATTACTCACGTGACCAAAATGGAGAAACAGTCTCAGAGGCCCCCACCTTCAGCTTCCTTCAGAGAAAGCTTCTCAGAGCACACTCCAACCACCCAGACAAACTCCTCAACCACTCCCTTCCATCTTCAGACCCCTCTATCTTTAAGGAAACCATCCAAGTTCCCTCCCCTCAGTTCTCACATCTACCAATCACTGTCCATCAATTTCCCTGTGCCAATGGAGGCTCTAGCTTAACCCAGGACCGCCCAGAGGTCTCTGGCTTTGCACATATCTGTTGAAGGTCATATTTTCAAATAATTAAATCTTTGATCCTTTGCTGCAGCCCTTCCTCAATCCTGTTAGGACTGAGTAGGGTGGAGATTGATTCCAAGTATCTCCATTGTATCAATTCTAAAATCAATCATGACTCAAAGAAATTCCTGTTCTATGCTTAAGCATAGGTCAAAGTCCTTTCCATTGTTCAGCAAAAGGTTTCTGTCCTAAAGTAATCTTAAGAAGGGAGGAGGAGGAACCTCCCATGCCAATGGGGTTCACATTCCAATAGACTATCAGTAAGAAATTTTCCAAGTATGAAATTTTCCAATGGTGAAATTTCCAACATTTATAAGTCTAAGGAATTTTAAGGTTTACAGTATGCTACAGCTTCTTGGAGCCACAGATGAGAGCTGGGTTGCAGATGGAAACAAAAGATGGAAAGCAGCCCTGAAAAGGGCTTGGCAAGCCCTCACACCAGAGGAACTAGTCTTCTCTGAATACTCCATTCGCCATCCGACATTCCTACTTATTTTCCTGTGGTCTCCTCCATTAGAACCATTAGAATTTTTGCTCTTTAAGGGCAGGAGCTATTTTTCTTTTGTTTAGTTTTTTTGCTTTTCTTTCTACTCTTAATACATAGTAAGCACAGTGCCTGGCACATAATTAGCATTTAATAAATGCTTACTTATTGATCAATCTACTATGAATAAAATTTGGGAAGAGGGCAGAACCCTTCTAGTACATGACCATTTACAGGTTTTTCTCTCCTTTCCTTATCTGTAAAATGGAGGGAACTAAGCTAGATTGAGATCTTGAACTAGGACCGCACTGGCCAATTTGCAGCTCTCCCCCACCTCCAGGCATGTTAATCAACTCTTTGTGTCTGTTAAGTTAAATATATGCTAGGATCAAATCTTTGTGAAGGCAAATGAAAATACAGATCTTAGTATTGCTCTAGATGAGAGAGATAAAGTAAAAACAAATGGTGTGGTTTGGATTAGGGAAAAAACCATTGGATCATCTCTAAATTTTCTTCCAGAGTTAATTTTCTATAGTTATATGGTGCTTTGGTTCCAGGATGCTAAATCAGGGGTCAACCAACTAAAGTGGCCTACAGGCCAAATCTAGCTGGCTTCCAACTGCTTTTGGGTGGTGTTTTTTGAGTGACAGTGGGGGTAATGGGGACATAATTAGATAACCCTTGTTCTAAATAAAGAGAAGAAACAATTGGAAGTGTTTACAATTAAATGGGAAGAAAGAACACATATCTGTCAATATTTCAATATATACAAAGCATCTTACCAGTGTAGTCCCTCCACCAGGGCAAATTGCAGTACGTTCCCATTGCAAAACATGTAGTCTCATTCTGTACAATTCTTGTTATTTTAAAGAAAATATAAGCCCTCTAAAAGGATGAAATACCCTGGAGGACTTTCTCAATTTCTTTTAATCTTTTGTGGATATATAATTCTAGGACTTTCTGTTCATCTGTCCTCTGTTTCTGTCTCTTTCTTGTACACATGCACACACATTCTCTCTCTCTTTGTTTCTCTCTTTCCTTCCTCCTATCTCTCTCTCTGAGTCTCTGACTCTGTATTTCTGTATCTCTCCTTTCTGTCTTTGTATGTCTATCTCTGTCTCTCTTTGTGTATCTGTCTCATATAAACATTCCCTTTCTGTGTCTCTCTCTCTATTCTTCTCTCTCCCTCTTTCTCTGTTTCTCTTTTTCTCTTTCCTTTCCTCTCCCTCCCTCTGTCTCTGTGTGGTCTCTATGTCTCTGTATGTGTCTCTCTCTCACACACACTCCCTTTCTCTTTCCTTCTACTCTTTCTCTCGGTATTTATCATTATTTTTGTTTCTGTCTCTATCTCAGTAGATGACCGGCCTCTCTCTTTTTCTTGTCATGAAAATCATTGATGGTCTTTCTTGTATACAAGCCATCACTGGTGGTTAACATGTACAGGAGCTGATTTACACACAATGTGAATCATTCCCAACATACCACTTTCATTGTGTTCAAGTACCAATACAATACATTTGAACAAAGATAAGGGGAAATACAAGAAACATGGAGATAACCCCTTAGAATTGTACAGACAATAAATAATAATAATATAATAATATACAATAATTATACTGATAATATAGAATAATATAGAATATGTGACAATAGAATTGTACAGATAATATATAATAATATAAAATATATAATAATAATAGTGACTCAACCTGTGATTTCATTGTTAGGAGGAATCCCTTCTACTAATAAAAGTCATCACTTCCTTGGCAGAGACTGACCTGTGGGAGCAGATCCTTTAAGGGATTTGCCTAGGGTCACACAGTCAGCACAACTTAACATGTGTAAAGTGCTTTGTAAACCTCAAAGCATTATATATGGGTATATAAATATATATGTATGTATATGTATGATTCAGAATCAGAATTCGAACCTGGCACTTACTGGCACTGAAGTCACCCAAAATGCCCACCCAAATAACTAGAATTTACTTATTTGATTTATTTATTGTTAAGTATTTTTCCATGGTTACGTGATTTATGTTGTCTCCTTCCCCCTTTCCCTCCCCCCTCCCAGAGTCAACAAGTAACTCTACTGAATTATACATATATTATCACTCAAAATCCATTTCCATATTATTTCTTTTTGTATTAGAGTAATCTTTTAAAAACCAAAACCCCAAATCCTATACCCATATAAACAAGTGATAAATCACATGTTTTCCTCTTGCATTTCTACTCCCACAGTTCTTTCTCTCGATGTGGATAGTGTTCTTTCCCAGAAGTCCCTTACGACTGTCCTGGATCATTGCACTGAATAAGTAGAATTTCTATAGAAAGTATGTGGGCAATGATATAAGCCCCTTTCCCATCACAACCCTGTTAAACAGGGAACATCATAGATCTTATTCTACCAGCATTGTGGATAGAGTGCTAATAACTGGAATTGAAAAGACCTGCCTCTGACACTTAGTAGCTGGCTCCCCATCAATGTCACTTGAACATCCTGAGCCTCAGGTCCTTTCTTTGTAAAAACAGGCCTAATTATTCTTTTAGCATCTATTTCACAAGATTGTTGGAAGTTCAAGTGAGATTCTACTGTAAAGTGTTTTGCACTTTATTGTCAGTTGTTGTTATCCCCACATATAAAGCAGAAGCTCAGAGAGTTTAAATATGTTGCCCCACCTGGTTCATATGGGTAAATATCAGAAACAAGATTTGAATCCAGGTCCATTCTAACTCTAAGACTTGCTCTTTTTGTAGTACAACATAACTACCTTATGCATAAGCATAATCAAGGGTTTATATGACATCTGAGGAGAGATGAGAGCTACCAGAATTGGGAAAGGGTTTCTGGAGAAGGTAAATAGAGCTTTTCCTCTGAAGTATAGGAGGGTCATAAGCAAAATGGGAAGAATCCTAAGTGAGACTAAAAGGCATCAGTGGCTGCAGCTGGAAAGTCTCAGAGGGAACTATTAGGAATTGTCATTTTATTTGAGTGCCATTTGGAAACCATTATGGCATCCAAAGGGGAGTAATAAGGTCAAAATGATCATAGAATAATAAGGTCTAGAGCTGGAAGAGACCTTACAGATACTTAAAGAAGATTATTTTTAATTCTGGGTTGGATGGGGGAAGCAGTGTGGTATCAGGGCTGTAACCAGGAATTCTTGCATGTGGGGAAATCAATCAATCCACAAGCATTTATTAAGCTGGTATTATGTGCTAGATCCTGTGTTGAATGCTGGGATTACAAAGGCAAAAATAAAACACAACCTGCTCTCAAGAGACTTACATTTTAATTAGAGTGACAAAATGTGTGTATACATTCATATATAGATATTGATATAAAATATACAGAATACTTACATAATGAGCACAATTTTGAGAGTTTTGAGAGGGCGCTAGCAGGTGGTGGAGTACAAGAAAGGTTTCCTGTGAAAGGAGGTACTTGAGACAAGTTGTTAAGGAAACCAGAGATTTTAAGAAGTCAAAACGGGGAGGGAGGGCATTTCACGATGGGAGAATAGCCAGTGCAAAGGCACAAAGAGAAAAGATGGAGTATTGGATATGCAAAACAGCAAGTAGGAAATTCTAGGTGGATCAGAGTGCACGAAGAGCAGGAATAGGCAATAAAACAGGAAAAGTAGGAAGGGGCCAGATTGGGAAGAATTTTATAGGACAAACAGAGGAAGAATTTATATATAACATCAAATAAAAAGTGGTTTAGCATCTCTTGTTTCTATAGAAGCGCTCTCTGGGCTGGACATATAGGAACCTTGGGGTTACATATATTTGATCCAGAGATAATAGGGAGTCATGGGAGTTTTTTGAGTAGTAGAGTGATATAGTTAGATATGTATTCCTTAGGAGAATCACTTTGGCAGCTATGTGGAGGATGGATTGGAGTGGGAAAAGGATTGAATCAGGAAAACCAAAAAAGATACTATTGTAATAGTCCAAAAGAGGCAATGAGGGTCTGAATGAGTATGGTGGCTGTGTGAGTGGTGAGGAAGGAAGAAATTCAGGAGATGTTGTAGAAATAGAACCAATAAGATCTTGCAACTAATTGGATATATGGGATGGATGATAGTAAAGATGACAACTTCTGAACTTTGGTGGCTGTAATGGTACCCTGGACAAAGAGCATAAAAGGCACTCCTCATTGTGTGTGTATTTGCAGTGGGGTTACCATTCCTTGTCAAATGGTGGGGGTAGACTTGGTATTCTCTGGGTACCAATAAAGTTATAGGTGTCTTGAATCAACAGGAGACTGTGGAAGCAAGGTTTCTGTGGCATAGTGGAAAGTAGATAGTTGGAATTAGGAGACATGAATTTAAATCCTGGCTCTTCTGCTGTCAGTTGTTTGACCCTGGAGGTTATTATTTGTCCTCTTTCAATCTCAATTCTATCTTCTGTAAAATGGACATAGTAATCTTTACATTGCTGACTTCAAAGTATTGTTATGGGGAAAAGCACTTTGTAAAATCTAACATGATATAGAAATGACATGTATGTTTACCAAGGTTGTTGGAGACATGCAGCAGGCAATGATTAGGGATTTGAGTGTGGCAGTCAAGAGGTAAGGACAAATAGGAGAAAAGACGATCTCGCTGTCTCTTCTTAATCTATCCTTCTGACCCCAACTTAATCAATTAACAAATCGACTAAGCACTGTGCTAGGCACTGAAGATGGATACAAAGACAAAAATGAAACTTCCTCTGCCACCACTATTTACTTACTGATATTCTGTACTACAGCCAAATTTGACTATTCACTCTTTCCTGAACAATGCCCTTTAAGGACTTTTAATCACAGCATTCCTTCCATCTGGCACACTCTCTTGAATCCCTCTCTCTGCCTGTGGAAAGTCTACTCATTCCTCAAGTCTCAGCTCAACCTTTATGAAGTTTTCCTTGTCCACCTAAAAATGGAAATAATTTGTCTCCTGATCAATTAATACTTTCTATTAATTAGAAGAGGCTAAAGACAAATCTGGCCTCAGACACTTCCCAGCTGTGTGACCCTGGGCAAGCCATTTAACCCATATTGCCTGGCCCTTACCACTCTTCTGCCTTGGAGCCAATACACAGTAATGACTCCAAGACAGAAGGTAACAGTTTAAAAAAAAAAAAGAAGAGGCTAAAGAGGAGTTACTGGTGGGTGAAGTACTAGAGCTGTCATCCTGGAGACCTCAATTCAAATCCAGCCTCAGATATTTACTAGCTTTGAGAGTCTAGACAAATTAATTAACCTCTCTGCTTTGGTTTCCTCATCTATAAAACAAAAATAGCTTCCCTCCATGCCTTGTTGTTATAGAAGACAAGGTAGTATTTTCAGATCTTAGAGGAATTTCTAAATGTTCTTTATTATTATTATTGTATTTCTTATGGATTTATATATAATGACTATGTAGCATTATCTCTGGGCTCTTTCACAATGGACTGAGCTAGCAAAAGATAGAATGCTATTTCTGGGGTACTCTTAAGTGTTTGTGGGTTCTAATACTAGTTTAAAAGCCCCCCTCCAGTGTGCCCTCAATATCAATCAACCAGTAGAACTCTATTGCTTTCTAGAAAAAGGTATTTACTAAGAAAGTATAAGAACAGTAGTCACAAAGCAATCTCCCCAACCACAAAGGAAAATTCTTCCCTTGCATGTTCACAATCCCTAGTGAAAATATATTCAAACTTAAAGTAACGTGTTTGAGTTACATGTATAATTAATAATAATGATAACAATAATTATGTGTCACTTGCCATATGCCGGGCACATAGATTATATATAATTATGTATATATATATATTTATAATTAATTTCACATATAATTAATCTCTTTTGATCCTCACAACAACTTTTGAGGGAGGTATTATTATTATTATTCCCATTTTACAGATGAGAAAACTGAGGCAAACAGAGATTAAGGTACCTAGGGCCACACAACTGCTAAGTATCTGAGGCAGGATTTGAATTCAGACCATCCTGCCTCTACGCCTGATACTTTATCCACTCTACCACCTATATGCCCCTCATGTCTAAAAATCACATGGGCCAAGGGGATACTTCCTATCTCTTGGCCCCAAAGGTCTTTTTCTTCCTTCATAGAGTCTCCACCAAATTCTCTTCTGTGCATGGCATGTGCTGTGCACAAGTTGCTCCATTACTCTAATGGAGTTTCTCCGACAGAGTCCCAGCATCTCTAATAGAAGTCTTCCCTACTGGCTTTTTCTCTTTGTTCCTGGAGACCTCTGCTCCTACTGTAGAGCCTCTGGTATCCCACAACCCTTAATGGACTCTTCAGCTGCCATTCAGCCCTGACCTCTAGGGCAAGCTCTGATGGCTTTGATGGATTTCCCAGATTCAGGTTGCCTGGGCATTCATTCACCTAAAATCAGGAAAACACAAACACAAAAGAACCAGACGACATATGCTCACGGATATACAGCTACAGGGCAGAGGATAGGGCAGCTGCCCTTCCCTCATGGGACAGCTCACAGCAGTCCTCACTTGAAAGCTGCCAGAAAAAAAGAGTGAGAACTCATCCACTTGGACCTTGTGCCTGCACACTTAGTTCCAGCTCAGCCTCTCCTGAGTCATCAGTCCGTCCAGCTCCTCAGGGAGCCAGAACCCTTTTTATCTTCATGTTGTGCTAATGTTGATTCATCGTGGCCAAAACCAGCTTCCCAAATGCCACATGTTAGATTGGCAGCAAGCAGAGAATATTGCAAATGTTCTTTATAATCCATCAGGATGAGCAAATCTGAGCACACTCTAAGGCAGGGGTTCTTAAACTGTGATTTAAAAGGATTTTGATAACTGCATTTCAATGTAATTGATTTCCCTTATAAATCCATGTATTTTATTTTATGCATTTAAAAATATTTTTCTAAGAAGGGGTTTGTAGGCTTCAGCAGATGGCCAAAGTAGTCTTAACAAGATTAAGAAATCTCGCTCTAAGGTCTGCTTCTCCTTCCCTTGCAAGTGGTATCATATCAATTTGTGTTTATGTTATGTTTTCTCTATTTCATTATAAGATCCTGGGATAGGGATTTGTGGATAAGGATAAAGACTGAAATTTGCTTATCTTTGAAACTCTAACATTTACTATAGTACCTCTCACTTAACAAGTTTCTCAAGCAAGGCAAGGAAGATCTCAAGGATTCTTTGATTCTTTGTGAAATCAGCTACATTACATTATGAAGAGTGTGGGATTTGGAGTCAGGAAGTCCTAAATTTGAGTCCTGCTTCAAAAACTATTAGCTATGTGACCTTGAGCAATTTAAATTTTTTGCCTCAGTTTCCCTATCCATAAGATGGAAACAAAAATAATACCTACCTTATAGCAATGTCATGAGGATAAAATAAATGGATATACATAAAGCTTACAAACATTAAAGTTTATTGTTGATAAAATTATTATTATCATTTTTATCTACCCTGTGCTAGTTGATGGCAAAGTTCCAGAATTCTCCTTGCCTTACCAGTAAAATAATTTACCATTTTCTAAGTCCTTTCTTGTTACCTCTCTTCTCCTTCATCAATCACCAGCCTGGTTTTTTCAAGAAACATTAATAGAGTATCTGCTTTGTGTCCAGCACTATGTTGTAGACTTGGGGATATAGAAACAAAAATGAAACAGGTCCAGCCCTCAAGAAGGTTATGTTCTTTTTTGAGGGGGTGAGGGAAAAGGTTCATATACATATGTGTAAAAACAAAATAGGAAGTAAACATAAAGTAATTTCAGAGGGCAGAGCACTAGAATGAGGGGAGCTCAGGAAAGCCCTGATGTAGCAGTTGGGTTGAACTTTGAAGAACATTTTAAGGAGCATGAATCATGTGGGAGAGCATTCTAGCCTTGAGGCGACTGTATAAAGAGAGGAAATAGAGTATTATGTATGAGGAACAGCAAGCAGACCAGTTTGGATAGGATAGAAAGTATAGGAAGGAGAGTGATATGTGAAAAAATTCTAGACAGGAAGACTAGAGACTGATTGTGAAGGCCTTTAACTGCCAAACAGAGCAAATTGTATTTTATCTTAGAGGCTATAGTGAGCTATTTTTGAGCAGAGAAGTCACAGGTTTGTATTTGTACTTTAGGAATATCAGTTTTACAGTGGTGTGAAGAATAGATTAAAGAGAATAAAGACTTGAGGCAAAAAGCCCAATTAGGAGGCTATTACAGGAGTTCAAGTGATAGATGAAGAGGACCAAAATGAAAGGTGATTCTATGAAAGGAAAGAAAGAGACAGATGTAAGGAACTGAAAAAGTATGAAGAGAGGCAGTGGAGACAACAAAAATAGATGGCTTTTCCTAAGAGTTTATCTGTGAAGTCAGCCAGTCAATCAACATTTCCTGATCTATGGTAGAATGTATCCTCCTGAGATTTAGGAGTAGAAGGAATTTTAGAAATCATTTCGTATAATAACCTCATCATTTTATAGATAAGGCTACTGGACTTCAAAGAGATTAAGTGACAGCCTAAGGTTACAGATTGTAAGGGCAAGAGTCAGTGGATTTGAAGTCCTTCAACTTTAAATACAGTGTTTTCCCCACATTGTCCCTCAATTTCCCCATTTATCAAATGAAGAGTTGATCTAGATTAGATCATCTGACATCCTGTGTTTCTCTAAAACACCTGGGGTTCTTTCTTCCTTCCCCCTCTGTCCATGGTGCTACAGTTAAAGAGGAATGTGACCTGCCAACGAGAGAGGGGGGAGATCCAGCATTCATTGTACATAAAGAGACTTGAAAATGAAGCCCATAAACTTAGAGATCACTTGGACTGAAGCTTTCAGATTACAACCAAGGAAAATGCAGCTCCAAGATTACATAGCTAGTCAGTGACAGAGTAACAGGATTGGAACCCAGGGGAATTCAATCAACAGGAATACATGTCTAAGAGTACTAGAACCACAGTTGCAATGCAGGACCTCTGGCTTCTGTTCAGATATTGTTTTACTATACCAAACAGATTCCCACAACTCTTAGGAGATCCTAAACCCTAGCTAGAGGCAGGTTGTTGTTTATTCTTTGTTTTCAAGAGGTCTAGTGAAATCATATGGTGATGCCTTGCATTCAAATGCAAGATTTTTCGAATGGGATTTGCACAAAGTTGTCAGCCTCACTCTCTCTTCTAGAGTCATTAAAGTCCAGTGGCAAGGCAAAAGTCAGGGTGACTCTGATGGCTCGTGATGCAGCAGATGACTTTGGCATCTTTGGTCTCTGATCAAGTTCCAAGCTCTCCACAGCTCCAGATTGAACCACCTTCATGGCCATTGGAACAAATTGTTCTCTCTGACCATATGGCCAGGGGGAAGTCTTTACCTGCTTGGGGTAGACACTCCTTCAACTCACCAATGGGTTTGTGACCCATCAGTTACCCTCAAATTGGTTTTGCCCATCTGCCAAGATGTGTATGCTACAGCTACAGGAGGCAGGTAGTGGTCACAGAAGAGCAGAACCCATGAAGGTCATTCTGTTATTTGTTCAAATGAAGCAAAATAAATTGTGGTTTCCAGGCCTAGCTTGGTACACTTTTGATCTGTTCATTGTGATTCCTCTCTGAGAACAGACTATACATTCAAGAGAAAAGGCTGTTTGTGTATGAAAGCTGTCAGCTGAGCCAGGCTTGGGATAGCTGAGGAGTGTCCTGAGACAAAGCATGGCTATGGTTATCATTTATTGCTTTAATTTTGCTCTTCCATGAATGAGTCCTCTCCTACGTGTTCCTATTCATATCCTCCCCTTCTTTCTCTCAAAGGTCAAAACAGTATTTTGTGGAAAGGGCAGCCTATCCCAGTGGATAGAGTGCTAGACTTTGAGTCAGAAAGACCTGGGTTTGATGAAAGTAGAAGGAATTAATGTAGCAGGGCTCCCATTGAGAACTCCTCCAAAGAGATCTATAAAATGCACCAAATCCTGATGGAGAATTTCAGAAAAAATACAAAGTGATTCCTTTGTTCAGCCCAGATAGGAACAGAGAGACAGAAAGAGAGGACTGAGGTCATGGTTGGGGCAGGAACTTACCCAGCTTATAGCACTCTATCACCTTAGGGAAAGATTGCATGGCAGAACAAAAGGAGGAACCTGACCTATATGGGGGTACCTCCAACTCACACAGGGACACGGCAATGGGAATTAGTGCCAACTGGCTATTGTGTTGTTTGTTACCTAATCCTGAGCAGAAGATCCAGGATTTAATGAGAAGAAGGATGTGTTAGTCAGGCATTGGTGGGGTTGCCTTCCCCAGAATGCTTCCAGCATCTTACTTCCAGATTCTATCCTGGCCTATAGAAAAATAAGCAAGGCAGGAAACCCACACCAGAAGGGAACCTGCAATTTGACACTTTGAACCAACAGAGCTTTCCAGCTGGCTGATATTGGTTGAGTTCAGAAGCAATTTCCTCTTGCACAGACCAAATCTGGCCCAGCAACTTGCAGAATTCAGACCTGGTTTGGGCAGGGGGTGTGTGGGAATGTGGCGTGGTAGACAGCAATCAGACTTTGCCCTGCATCAGATCCCTTTGGAATCACTGAAAACTTTCAAGTCCCAAGTTCCTGGAATAACGTAATACTCAGCACTCCAAAGAAGACCTGGGTTTAAATCCTACATGCTATACTTACTAGCTATGTGGTTCTGGTCAAATCACTTAATGTTTCTGAGCCTCAGTTTTCTCATTTATAAAATGGACATTATAGTATCCAAATATGAGGGTTGCTGTAAGGTTTGAATTCAATAAGGCATGTGAAGTGTTTTGTAAACTTCAAAAAGCTATATAAATATTAGCATATACTATAGTAAGAGTCAGGGGTAAAGGGTGAGGAAGCTAAGTAGGGGAATCAGGGTTTAATTGAAGGGAACTCCAAAAGTGCCTCCAATTTAGTGGTATGATAAATGTTTAACAACTGGCTCACCATAAAAAATACACCCACAAAATCCTTAAATTTAATCAATGTTATTAAAATTTTCTCTATCACTTTCTTAAGTCTAAAGATAAACAAAAAAAATAAATCAAGTCCTAATTTATAATGTTTGATGATTTCTGAGGTATAAATGATTGCCTTAAAAATTTATAGCACACCCTCCCACCTCAACTCAAAGCTCTTCCATGACCCCCTACATCTGTTCAATTTTTATCTGGATCAGCACCAACCAACCAGGATTATTATGAGAATCAAATGAGACAGTTTATGTAAAGCACCACAATAATCTGAAGGCTTTGTATAAATGCTAGCTACCATTATTGTAGTTATTGTTGTTTTTATTGTGAAACTTCTGGGCCCAGGGCCTCAAAGGCAGTCATGGAGTTAATGTAATGGCTTTGTGAATAGAAATAAGCAAGCATAACTTCTGCAGATGGAATCAATATATTATGCCTCCCACGTATATGTATTACTATTTTTAAATGTATGTGTATGCATTTGTGATGCTCGTGATTAAAAAACTCCCCAGATTCTTTTAAAAGCATTACTGAACTCACAGTTGTTTTTAGTCAGAATATATTTTCTCGATCAATGGATACTAATAATACTACTATTGTGGCAGGGGTCCTTGAAATATTTGAAATTTTAAAAGGGGTTATTACATATAACAATTTGAGAACCGCCAGTGTAGATACAAAGAAGCATAGGGCAACAAAGCAACAGAAAGAATTCTGGAACTGACTTTAGGTCTCTGGTCTGCCATTCATTAGTTGTGTGACCCTGGGTAAGTCAGTATTTCTGAACTTCGTCTTCTACATCTGTAAAATAGAGATAATTATATTAGCATTGCATACTCACAGGATTGTTGAGATAGGTGTTTTGTAACAGACTACACAAATATGAGCTATTATAGCTGTTATTGTTCTGGGCACAGAAACTGCTCAAGGACCTACTGAGTAGACCACCACACTCTATAGTCTCCAAAGGACCTTTATGGCCAGAAGGACCTCTTTCTTGGTAAAACCACACCTTTCCTACCTTGCAAACACTGAAAACTTACAGACCCCCAGAACTAGCTCTGAAAACAGTAACATGAAGAACATGAAGCTTGGGACAATGCCTCAGAAGGAGCTAGGGTTATAGTTAAGAGTAACCTACCCAGCAAAACTGCATATAATTTTTTTGTGGGAGGTGGTAGGGAATGGATCTTTAATGAAATAGAGAACTTTCAAGCATTCAGGATGAAAAGTCCAAAAGTAAATAGAATTTTTTACTTTCACATACAAGAATCAAGAGAAGCATAAAAAAGCAAACACAAAACAGAAACCATAAGGGATTTAGTAGGGTTAAACTATTTTCATTCCTATATGGGAAGAACATACCTATTACTCTATGAACTTTATTACTATCAGGACAGTTAGAAGGAGTATACATAGAGACCATGAGTATAAGTTGTGTGATGGGATGATTTAAAAAAAATAAAATGAAATGGTTAGAGAGAGGGATGCAATGAGAGAAGGAGGAAAGGAGAGGAAGAATGGGGGGAAATTACCTCATCTAAAAGAGACAGGAAAGGAAGAGCTTTTACAATGAAGGGGGAAATGGACAAGGTGATGGGCAACACTTAAATCTTACTTTCTCTGGAAATGGCTCAAAGAGGAAACAACATACACATTCAGTTGGGTATAGAAATGTATCTTGTTCTGTGGGGAAGTAGGAGGAGAAAGAGATAAAAGAAGAGGGGTATTAACAGAAAGGATGGCAGATTAAAGGTGGCAGTTATCAGTAGCAAAACTGACTTTTGAGAAAGGACAAAGTACAAGAGAGAGAAAGAAGAAATAGGAAAATAGGATGAAGGGAAATACACAGTTAGGAATCATAAATGTGAATGTGAATGGGATGAATTCACTCATAAAATGGAATCATGTGTTTATCTTGATAGCAGAAAAATCTTTTGACAAAATATGTCATTCCTATTAAAAACACTAGAAAGCATCATTTAAATAGAATTTTCCTTCAAATGATAAGTAGTATCTATTTAAAACCTACAGCAAGCATTAAACTGGAAGCATTCCTAATAAGATCAGTGGTAAAACTAGGATGCCCATTATCACTACTATTATTTGTACTAAAAATGCTAGCTATAGTAATGGGAGAAGAAAAAGGAATTGAAAGAATTAAAATAGATAATGAGCAAACAAAACTATCATTCTTTGCAGATAATATGATGGTATAGTTAGAAGATCCTTGAATCCTTCTACTCCATAAATTCCAGTTCCTCCCTATCACCTCCAAGATCAAATAGAAAATCCTTTGGTTTTTAAAGACCTTATAACCAGAAATCTTCCTAGATGTCCAGTCTTCTTACACCTTACCCCCATGTTCTCATTGATTCAGTGACCCTGGCCTCCTTCCTGATCCATAAACCTCATAATGTATCTCTCAGCCTTGAGTATTTTCTCTGTTTCCCCAACCCCAAAATTCTTTTCCTGATCATCTCTGCCTATTGCCTTCTCTGGCTTCCTTTAAAAGAGAATTAAGGTATCATTTTCTATAGGTAACCTTCTCTAATTCTTCTTAGTTCAGATTCCTTCTCTCTATTAATTATTTCCTATTTATTTTGTATATAACTCATTTATATATATTTGTTCACTTATTATCTCTCTCCTTAGATTCTCAGCTCCTTGAGGGAAGGATTATTTTTTGCCTTTTTGCATCCCCAGTACCTGGCACTTAGTAGTCACTTAATAAATGGTAACTGGCTGACTAATCACTTCTGTACCCAAAGGATCATGAGACCTTTCTATCTCATTTGCCTCTGAACCTTCCATCTATATTATCTCCTTAGCTAGAATGTGAGCACCTTAAGGGCAAGGATGGTTTTACTTCCCTGTTTGTATCCTCAACTTTTAGCATAGTGCTTTGCATATAGTAAATGTTTAATAAATGTTTTATTCATTTATGCTTAATTTTTCAGAAATAGCCTTATATAATGGGGAGAGCACTGAACTCAGAGTCAAATGAGACCTGGATCTGATTCCCAGTTCCTATACCTACTACCTATATTAGAACTTAGATTAGTCACATTACCATTCTCAGCTTTCAGTTCTTCATTAGTAAAATGGGAAATAAACACTGCCTTGCCTACTTCATAGGGTTGAGGCCAAGAACTTTATAGGCCTCAGGACACTACAGAAATATGGGTTATACACAGAGATTTTGCATTTAGCTATTTTGGCATTTGGGGGAAACTGCAAATCAACAGCAAAAATAAAAATAGTACAAGAAGTAATTAAAATGAATTCATTTATCTTATTGCTAGAGGGTACAGTGGATACAGTGCTGAATTATAAGATCTGAACTCAAATCTAGCCCTAAAAACTTTTTAGTTGTGTGATCCTTGGCAAGACATTTAATCTCTGCCTCAATTTTCTTAACTATAAAATGGGGATAATAATATTTCATACCTTGCAGGGTTGTTGTGGGGATCAAAAGAGATCATATTTGTACCCTGCATAGCTGAGTGCCTGGCACATAGTAAACATTATATTAATGCTTATTCACTTACTCCCTATTCCCACTTGATTGGGAAGGAATACCCTGAGACATTGACCTGTGAAGAGGAGATTGAGATGCTCTAGTCTAGACACTGTGTCCTATAGGGGAGTCTCTGAAATACTGCCAGGCTGTTTCTGTGGAGGGTACTGCCTGACAGCAACCAGCTCATCTGATGTGTTGTCACCAGAGGGAAGGGAGGATGTGGAAGGAAATGAGCCATCTGGTAGTTTCCTAGTTTAACTAATTATTCTTTCTAACTAGGGGCAAAGCTCAGTTGTCTCTACAGCTACTGAAGGAATGAAGATGGTGTCAAAATGTAAATGTAACCAATTTAAGATGTGTGCAATCTTTTAAAACCATTTAAAAATTAACAATTAATAATGATTTATAGTTTCCAAAGCCCTTTCTCTATACTAACTAGGTTGATCAAGGAAGTGTCTGACTAGTTTAATGGCTTCCCCAATGTGACAGGACCAGTGTTTTCCTGAAGCAGCTTTTTTCCTTCACTGCAATATGTGGAGGCTTTACCTAAAAGAAGACAAAGCTGCTCCTGGACCCTGATTGGCTTCAGTTTCTCTGATACAGATTCCAGGTCACCTGAGGGCATAAAAAGTGCCAGCTACATGGAGTCTAGGCCCTTGGGACTTGGTTAGTGTCCAAGACTGTACAAATTGCTGCATCCTGATGATGTACAGGCCAGCAATGTTGCCTTGTAGAGCTAAGGATCCAGAGAAGCTAAAGGCCACTGTGTCTTTGTTGCATACTCTTGCTGTGTGACAAAAGCAAAATAAACTTCCTTTTGTTAAATAATCAATGACTTGCAAATGCTTCATTTAGTCCCCAAAACTGAACCTAAACTTTGAGACCTCTGACATGATAGCCATATTTCCAACACTCAATCAGAGTGATGGGACTACACGATTCTGTCTTTGGTTTGGGGGTGTCTATGCCCACTGGATATAGGGAATTCTTCTAACTGATCAACAGGAACTGTAACTACCTCTTGGCCAATTCTGTGATTGTCTGTCTAAAGCTCTGGTGAATAGATTCTTATGAAGAGGGGCAGTTAGGTAACTCAGTGTTTAGAGAACCAGACCTAGAGGCAGGAGGTCCTAGGTTCAAATCAAACCTCAGATACATCCTGGGCAAGTCACTTACCCCCAGTGACTTAGCACTTCCTGCTCTTCTGCCTTGGAATTGATACTTAGTACAGAAAGATAGGGTTTTTACAAAGTGACCTAAAAGATGAACTTGCTCTACCTTCCCTTTCTCCCCTTCTTTCTCCTCTTTCTCGTTCTTTCTTCACTTTCCTCTCCCCCCCCCCTTCCTCTTGTTTCCTCTTTCTCTCTTTCTTTCTCTCTTAACTTTGAGCAAACATTAGTTTGCATCAGAATAGATTTGTATTCTGTGAAGGTGTGGGGTACAAGGGGTGGTAATCTGTGCTGATGAAAGTTTCTTAGTCCCAATGGTAGTTGATGATAACTTGTAACAAAAGTACATGGCAGGGGCAACTAAGTGGCTCAGTGGACAACACTAAGCAAGAAGATGGGAGATCCTGGGTTCAAATGTAGTGTCAGATGCTTCCTAGTATGACCCTGGCCAAGTCACTTCACCCCAATTGCCTAGCCCTTACCATTCTTCTGTCTTAGAACCAATATTCAGTATCAATTCTAAGATAGAAGGTAAGAGTTTAAAAGAAAAAAAAAAAAGAAGTGCATGGCAGAGGTGGACATACTTGTTTACACCCTGAGAGTATGGTATAGGCTTCCTGCTAGGTATGAGAAGGAAAGGGGAGAATTTTGAATTCCCTAAGCAACAAGATCCCCCAATCTAACTTTTTAGCAAGAGAAGAGAGATTTCTGGTGTAGCTTTTGGGAATTGCCTCATGGGTAATTCTAAATTCAGGAATTACCAAATTCAAGTTTATGGGGGTTTAGACCATCTGGAGTCATGATGGTGAACCTGTAGCAAGCATGCCAAAAAGGGCACACAGAGCCCTGTCTGTATACAAGCCTGCAGATGCCTGCCAGAGTTCCTTACTAGAAAGCCAGAGGGTCTAGGTAAAGCTGTTCCTCTCCCTCTCTCCATGCACCTGAGGACATTCCTCACTTCTTCTGCCCCTCTGCCCAGCATTGAATGGGAGTGCTTCCTCTCCTGTCTGGGGTAAGACATTGAGGTGGTGAGGGGCTTACATGTTAAATGAGGGTACAGTGCAGACAGAAGCCTACTGAGTCTGTGATCAAAGTGATTCCTGTGGTAGTAGGATCTAGATTTGAGGGGAACATAGCTCATAGCATGGTACATAGCTGGAGGGGAGCAGAGTACTGGAGTCACTCTCCTCTCCACAGGCACCTCTCATCACCTACCCCTCTACCCAGCAGCCCAACGAGTGTTTCCTCCCTCCCCTGTCCTGGTATAAGGGAGGGAATGGTGGGGCACTCAGACTCTGGGGGGGTGGAGTGAGGGCAGGGCCCAACACTCCATCTCTAAAAGGTTCCACATCACTGCTCTAGAGAGAAAATTATTTCTAATTACAGCATGTTCCTTAAAGAAAGAGTACCATCAGCATCATTGTTGTGCATTATCTTACTGGGAGAACACAGCCAGTGAGAAACAATAACAGTCCAATGAGAAGGGGATTAATTGACTAGTAGCTTCCAAAACATACTTACCTTGAAGGGGAAATCTGGAGCATAGATGGATACTATAAATTGAAGGGGCAGTTGTGTAGAATTTTCTGGGGGAAAAAAAGGGACCCACCAGTATGACAAACAGTTGCCATGATGAAAAATTCAAGTTTAGTTCTCTTTGCAGGGGGATAAAGATGGGGGAAGAGAAGGAAAAGGAATAGGAAATGTTACCCGAGTTCTCTATAGGTTTTCTGTATCTGTTAAAGGATTTCCATGAGTTCTTTGCAACTTCTATATTTTCTGTGAGATAAAATAAAAATTGTCTTATTTCCAATATGAACTTAGTGCTTGGAGTGGGAGTTAGAGAAGCAATTACTCAAATTTGGTGGACCATGAGTATATTCAAGGCATTTTACTGGAGCAAAACCAGGAAAAGGGAAACAAATCAAAACCTTCTTGAGGTCAGAACCCAGGATCAAACTTGGACCATCTGAGCCCACTCTTTGAGGGATCCTGAGCCATGTGATACACAAAGATACCAGTTTAGTCTCAAAAAAACCCAACCCTACAAGATGAATGATTCAGGTAGGATTATCATCTCCATTTTAAAGATGATCAGATCAAAGTTTAAGGGAGTTAAGAGTCTTGTCCAGTCACACACACACACACACACACACACACACACACACACACACACACACTCCAGCCATAGTCTCAGTTGTATGTGCATCAGTAGGTACATTAAAACTATTTGGCAATTTTTTCTTCCTTTTCCCCCCATTACCATCTGTCTTAGAATCAATACTAAGTAATAATTCCAAGGCAGAAGAGCAGTAAGGGCTAGGCAATTGGGGTTAAGAGACTTGTCCAAGATCACACAGCTAGGAAGTATCCGAGGTCAAATTTGAACCCAGGACCTCTTGTCTCCAGTCCTGGCTCTCTATCTTTTGAGCCATTAGCTGCCCCTGCTCTCCTTTTAAAATACTATAGTCTAGGAATTCTGCTCTTTCCTTTTCTCAGCCTCTGTGGTATGATTATTTTTCTACTAGCTTTTGTTTATAGACATATTTCTGATTGTTGTTTGTTTTCATGTGTTTATTAGATTTGTTAGCAGTAGTACATGTATTTTGATATTGGATTAGTCATTTCCGTCTCCAGGAATACAGGCCAATGCTGAACCACCCACGCATGCTTCAGCATGACCTGTCTCCTCTGTCTTCTTTCTATTCACTGTTTAATGGCTGCTTAGCATACTGCAGCTGAAATAAGAGTCTTCCCAGAAGCTAACAGTTCTTATCTCTTTTCTCCCTGGCATTTCCCTTTCTGAAAATAGGACTATCATCTTCATCAATAAAATGCTTTGCAGGTTTAATCACGCTTGTACAATGAATCTATACTGTAACTAATGCTATTCCTGCTAATATACCGAATCTTAGGTTCTTATTCAACTTGCATAGAAATTCGGCAGTTTACAGAGAATCTTCCAAGTATGATTCTGTAAACAAAAAGCACAGGTCAGAAATAAAGAGCAAAGATATAACTCGGCTACTTGCATGCATATAAACAATCAAGTTTAGAAATATTTTCAAGTTCTCTCAAAAGAGAATCAAAGACTTTTATGACATCATCAGGGATACGAGTGACCAGAAAAAGAGCTGAATAAAGCTAGGTTGGTCACGTAGCCAGCATGATAGATAGTGTATGGATAGTTGCACAGATGTCCATAAAATATGGTTTCCAAATTTTTGGGTAGATTTTCTCTGGAGAATTTTAAGGAGACCTAAATTCAAATTTTACCTCAGTTACTTATTAGCTCTGTGACATGGACAAGTCAGTAGTACCTCCTACCTCCTAGTGTTGAGAGGGTAAAATAAAACTATATTCTTTTAGTAGGTGGTTCAATGGGTAGAGTGTTAGACTTGTGTTGAAAAGAAGCAAAACTCACCCATAGCCATGACCTAGGAGTCAGGGAAGAACTTATAATCAAAAGCCCATAGTTATGGGAGACCTGATCAAATCTAACATGAGCTCTTTAAGGACAAATACTGTCTCATTTTTTTCTTTGGATCCACAGTGCCTTGTACATTTTCGGTGCTTAAGAAATGTTTATTGTTCAACTCGGCTAGAAAAATGGTTAAAAATCCCTGATAGTCCTCCCATTTTGGCATCTTGATCTCATATGGGTTTTTTGACCTTCAATCCCTACCCTAGTAACTCCTCTTCTTGTTTCTCTGAGCCTTTGGATTCTCCACATTTTTCAAGCACCCTGGTACCAAATGAAATCAACTTTGCATATGTATTTTTTGTTCCAAACTGAGATTAATCACTTGCATGTTTTCTTGAATGGGACCATCCACTCCCTCAAGCCCAGAAGCACAGATTTGGAAACTGACTCAGGAGAGATGTTTTATGTACTATGTTATGTAGCTACTAGACCCGGTTCTGTTGCTTTGGGCACCATTGGACTTTGAACCCAGGATTTTGTGTTCAAACTCATGGGCTTTTCCTACTGTACCACACTACCTCTGCAAGTAAGCCCTCCAAAAATAGTTCTTGATTTATTCCTGGACTGGAAAAAGGTGTCAGGTGTAGAGAATGCTCTTTCTGTGCAAGGCATCATACATAAGCATACCAAAGTTATAAAGCAGGTTTCTTAGGAGACTAAATATAACTGACTGCTTTATTTGCATGTGAAGTTTCTATTTGTCACATCATTGAAATAAAGGAAATGTGTAATGACATATCCCTTCTAGAAAGATTCTGTTTTTTGTGATCTGCCTCCCTTACCAAGAAATGTAAACAGTTTCAGTATTAAATTAGAGGGCCCTGCCCCCCATTTTCAGCAGGGAGTCTTTCCTGTGGCTGAAATGCCACAGTTGTGCAGCCCCTGGGTATTTCATACCTCTTCTCACTCTTCACTAGACCGCCATCTCTCTTTGTGTAGATGCCTTGTCCCTTGCGATTATTCTAAGTTGGCATCTTTTTTATTTCTGTTGTCCACGACAAGCATTCATTTGTCAAGTCTGCTTCTGACAGGATGAATTGCCTTTGTATTTTGCTCATACAGGTCCCTTTATGGCCCAAGGGCGCTAGGATTATCTATGTGAAATGTCAGCTGGTTTTTAATACCCAGGCCTTGGCAATTTGTTTGTTCTAGAAATATAAATGCAACTGTAAGTCAATCTGATGGGGGATGGGGAGGAAAGAATTCTCTTTAGGTATTGTTTGCAAAATAATTCAAATGATTTGTTATCAGTAGCCTATAACTGACTAAACCTTATTCTTTGCTGATATTTATAAAATGTTAGATCAAAGGAGACCTTAGAGATCATTTAGTCTAACCTCCAACATTTTATGGAAGAGAAATGGAGGCCTTGGGAAGGGAATGACCTACCTTATGTCACACATCAAGAGATCAGGGCTCAGATCCCAATCTTTGTCTCTTACTAGTTTCCAGTTCTTAGGCCAATGATTTAATTACCCTGTTCTTCAGATTCTGCATCTGTAAAATAGGGATGATAATAATAATTGTATTTCTATTTCAGAAGTTTGTCATAAGTCAGACACTTTATAAACCCCAAAGTAAAATATGAAGACAAGCTTGGATGTGAATTTGGATTAATGGGATAGTCAATATTAGAACTCAGGTCTCTTGACTGTGTAGTATAGTGCTCTTTTCATTGATTTGAATTTTGATGCCATACAGTTCTTTTAGAACTGGCAGGATCTGCAAATGGCTGAACTCTCAATTCTTTTCCTTGGCTCTGTAATAGTTAAAATTAAATCATGAGGCTGCTAGTGCTTTAGTAGCTTTATTACAACAAAGTAGTGATAGTAAAGAGAGGGAAATGTAGGAAAGAGGTAGAGAGTAGCTTAGCTTACTACCCTATTTGCCGCTGGATGGATTGAAGCTCACCACCAACAGGGGTTCCTTCAGGTTCCAAGCTCCAGCCAGAAGAGAGTGAGCAGACTCCTGGTCTCGCCTTATAAATAGTTTTCTCCATCTGTGAGCTCTCCCACAGCACAGCACATCTCAGGAACCAATCATAGTTCCTTAATTTGCCTGGCACTGCCCGGGGTCGGGGCAGTGCCTGTGGGATCAGTTTCCCGTCTTGTTGGTTTCAACTTCCTTTCTCTGATGGTTTGTCTATACCTGCACATCTCAATAGTAAATTTCCAGGTCACTGATTGATGATGTCAAACAAAGCAACATAATGGGGAGGGAAATTCCCTTCCCACAACTCCCAGGTGTATATAACATCTCTCTATCTTACTTTACACTATTTCCTTCCATGTATGCTGTGGCCTGACCAAACTGGCCTTCTTGCTGTTTCTCATACCCAGTACTTCTCACAACTCCTCTCCTTTGCACTGACTGTTCCCTATTCCTAGAATGTACTTACTCCTCACTTCTGCCTTTCTTTCAATTCCTAGTTTCTTTCAAAACTCATCTCAAGTGTCACCTACTATATTAAACATTTCTGGATCCCTTCTCTCTCCATGATTCTGAGTTGAGAGGAAGGAAGAAATGGGATCCCTTCTTTCTCCATGATTCTGAGTTGAGAGGAAGGAAGAAGTGGGAAGGAAGGAAGAAGGCATGGTAGTGGGACAGTGTGAGCTGAGATTTGGACTTCCTTCCATTTCAAAACACGTCAAATCCTTTTCTATTTTCTATTTTTAAGTGTTGCTAAACATGAATATGTTGTCTCCCACCACTAGACTGTAAGCTTCTTGAAGGCAGGGGAGGTTTTCACTTTTATCTTTATATTCCCTTTGCCTAGCATAGACCTAGCATATAGTAGGAGTTTAATAAATGCTTACCATTGTGGCATTTCTGTCATGTCTAAGTTTTTTGAGTTGACTAAAGGATCTTTGAGGTCCCTTCTAGCTGTATAGCTATGATTCTTTTTTTTTAACCTGTACATTCTGTCTTAGAATCAATACTATGTATTGATTCCAAGGCAGAAGAGTGGTAAGAGCTAGGCAAGGGGGGTTAAGTGACTTGCCCAGGATCACACAGCTAGGAGGTGTCTGAGGCCAGATTTGAACCTAGAACCTCCCATCTCTAGATCTGGCTCTCAATACACTGAGCCACCCAACTGCCCCCTATATAGTTATGATTCTAAGATGATATGGTGATCACTTTGAAGAAAACAGAATTTACTTGACTCTTACAAACTTGGCACTATGCTTATATTTCAAAACAAGCCTGTGAATTAATAAATACATTTTCATTAATATATTTTTATCTTCAAAGTTTATGGAACACACTATGATTAAAAGGACACTGGCTTTTGGAGTCAGAAGAGCCGTATTCAAAGTCCAGCATGAAAACTTACAAGTACTGGCCCTCTATTGTCTTTAGTATCAAGTATATAATTCTTCTGTTTGGCATTTAGTGCCCTTCACAACTTGGTCCAACCCCTTTTCCTGTTATGTGTCCTTCTCCTTCCTGCACTCTTGCCGTCCAGACAGATTAGTCCTCTGGCTGTTGCTTTCATGTGGCACCCCTCCCATCTCCATTCTCTGTACTCTTCCCTATGCTTGGCATGCCCTCTCTTTCTCTGCCTCTTATAATCCCTTGTTAACTTCTCAGTTCAAATATTACTTTCTTCTACATGAAGCCTTTCCTCCCAGTTGTCAATACTCTCCCTAATAAAAGTTTGGATTGTAGATCATAGGTCCATAGATTTAGAGTTAGAGGGGACCTTAGAGGTTATCTTGTATAGTTTCATTGTTTTACGGATGAAGAACAGAAAATCAAAGGAGTTAAGTGACTTGCCCAAAGTCATACAAATAGCAAGTCATAGAGCTATTGAAATTGGAACTCAGGTCCCTTTGACTCTAAATTCAACACGTATTCTACCATACTAATATGATACCATTTGAATACATTATGCATACATGTGTATATATGTATTTATGAATATATGTATGTATGTTATCTCACATGTTCCTTTCCTTCTTCCATCCCATCTTCCCCTCCCAGAATGTAAATGTCTTGCATACAAGGAATGCCTCATTTTTATTTCTGTATCCCTAGCACCTGGCAGAGTACCTGGTATATGGTTTTATTTGTTTGTTTGTCCTTAATTTTCCAAAGACGATGAATGAAATCACAGGGTGATGTCTTGACATGTGCATGAATTGGATTTAAGTGAGTCAGAGTTGCACAAAGTAGATAACTTCATTCTCTCTTTCATGGAAGACCAGTGGCAAACTAAAAGACGATAAAACTGGCAATGGTCCAGGATGCAGCGGATGACCTTGGCATCTCCAATGGCTGATCAAGCTCTAAGTGTTCCACAGTGACTGCTTTTCCTGCCTCATGGCCTTTGGAATGAATTATTCTCATTTGCCCATTTCACTGGGGGAATCTTCATATACCTTGGGGGTAGGCATTTCCCTAAATCACTGGTGGCTTTGAGGCCTGCCAGTTACCCTCAATCTGGTTTAGATTATCTGCCTAGATAGTTTATGGGGATATGGCTTCTACAGCCTCCTAAAGTCTCAGAGTTCCAGGTGGGTACAAAAGGTAGATGAGCAGCCTGAAAAGGATTTGGCAAGTTCTATACTGGAAGTTCTGGTCCTCCTTGAATAGCCACACACTCCCCATGGCACATGGTAGGCACTTAAAAAATGGATTGATTGATATTAGAGATCACCTCTAATCCAGATCCAGTTCTTCTTTCCATTCCATCTCACTTTTAAGGTACCTTCCAGATCTAATATTCTGTGACTTTCTCTATCAGTGGTGTCAAACTCAAATAGAAACCAATATCTGGACCTGCATATTGACTTAGAAAACTGGGGACAAACGGGCATTATCTATATTGTATTTTTTTTTTACTTATTTTGTTAAATATTTCCCAATTTTAATCTGATTCAGACCTTGGGCCGGCTGTGAAAGTAGCACTTTTTCCTCCATATAATACTATATAATTATTTGTGGCCCAGTAGATAGAATGCTGGATTTGTCAATATAAAAACTTGAATTCAAATCTGACCTCAGATGAGCTGTTTGATTCTGGGCAGGTCATTTAGCCCTGTGAAGATGAGATTAACTTCCCCCTGCCCATTTTTAGATTTAATCTCCAGAACTGTATACACTCCCACTTACACTTGAGTGGGGGAGGTCTGTGACCCACATGTGTGATAGTGGGTCATGAATCAGAATCAACTGACTGCTTTAATTGTAATTGGTACACATAAAATAGAAGGAAGTCACAGGAAGTGATGAAAAGGAATGGACTTTAAAAATGCCAAGAACTTCCTGTGAAGATGTTTTTCACCTTCAAATTGATCTTGAAGGAGTTCTAGCTTGAGACCTTGGACTGCTCTTGGACTTCTCCCTTAGAACTACCACATAGGGTAAGTGAAAAAGACTGACTCCTTTCCTGGATTTTCTGAAGGGACTAGCCTCAGGAGAGGCCTCCCATCTTGAGACAGACTTTGAGCATCCCCAGGTCCTCAGCTCAAGGCTGAGGTCCCTCCAGCTAAGGACAAAGTAGCCCTGCCTGGGTTGAGCCAGGCATAATAAATTCCTTCATGGTTGCCGAAAACTGTAAAAGTTAAAATTAGTCTCAATAATAAAAATGTTATATTTTAAGGGATTTTTAATAAATCATTTAATATGATCATTAAAAATTAAGGAATAAAGAGGATACAAAATAAAGACCACATGCCTATGACTGACCAGCCAGTTCAAAAGCCCACCTTACCACCATCAAGCTTGGGACAGGAAGTAAAGAGGCAGGATCCTCCACATCCCTGCCTAATATCCCCTGTCTACAGGAAGTACATAAGGACAGGAAGTTGGTGGGCTCCTGGGAAATGTAGTTCTTTTTTTTTAGGGTAACAGATTTTCAATTATACAGTTTGGAGCAAAATACTTAATGTGTAGGATATCTTACCTTATCCTCTCTCTGATTTTCTTACTTTCACTCTTTCTATATTTTATAAATAAATTGCTAAAAATTTCATTTTGGAATAGGTTAAAACTCCTGGAAACCCTACTCTTAAATAATCTAGTCCAATCTTTTATATTAACCCCTTATATTCTGCCCCTCACAACCTGTTACCCTTAATTTTCTCATCTGTAAAATGGAGATAATGACATCTGCCTTATAGGGTAGTTGTATGATCAAATGAGATAAGGTTGTAAAGTACTTTGCAAACCTTAATGTGATATATAAATGCTAGTTATCTTTCATAGCTATTATAATTCTACTACTATAAAGGCAGGGCAAGTGTGGCTGGTTAAATAGTATCTCCAAAATTCAATAGTTTCATAGTACTATTCCATTAAGTTTTCCAGAGGACCAAATATTTTTTCAAAAGACTTTAAGCTAGTCTTATATGAAGTTCATATTGTTTTCTGGAACTGTGACTTTGGGGAAAACCAAACCAAGACTCCTTTTTATGACAAAGTTTCATTTTATCATAATGAAAAAATGAAATTAGTACTAGCAAAGACCTGAAACAGGGAGGATCTAGGACAAACCATGAAAAGCAGGGTGAGCTATGGCTTAAAGTCTATTCTTTTGTTCCTAGCTTACTGTCTCTTAGTCAGTAAAGAGTACATGGTGCTGAGACTCAGGAGAATGTGGATCTAGATCCAGTGTGGTCACTTCCAAGATATAACTTCAGGCTGGTTCTCTTGGATTTCATTTTGATCCTCTTTAAACTTAGGGTCTCTAAGGTCTTTTCCAGCTCTAAGTTTGTATAGTCCTAGGAAATATTGGCCTAGATTGTCATTATAGGCAAAATGACATCAATCATGAATGGCAACAATCAATAGCATCTACACTGGCCCAGGCTCTTTAGGCGCTGGGGAATTCTAAGGTAGAAATGACTAGTCCTTGCCTACAAAGAGCTTATGTTCTGCTGGAAGACACATGTTCACAGAGAAATAAATACAGGATATACACAATATAAATTCACAAGGATCAGGCAGAGTACTCATAATGGGGGGAATCGGGACAAGTCTCTTAAAAGAAGCAGAATTTGAACTGAGATTTGAAGGGGACTAGTGTTTCTAAGAGACAGAAGTATGGGGAGAGAACATTCCAGGCTTGAGGATAGTCTGTGCCAAAGCCTTGAGGACAGAGATGGAAAGGAATATATGAGGAACAGCAAATAGGATGGGTTGGCTGAATGGAGGGCAGTGAGGTAGAGTTATCCATTTTGGAAGATCAGTTGGGGTTTGATTGTGAAGGTCTTAATCTGTGACTCAGAGGAGTCTATTGTTACTAGAGGCAGTGGAGGGCTAATGGAGCTTTTTGAGCAGGGGAATGATGTGATCAAGCCTTTGCTTTAGAAATATTACCTTGGTAGCTTTCTGGTGGATGGATTGGAAAAGGCAGAAATGTAAAGCAGGGAATCCAACTAGAAGGCTACTTTGATAGTTCAGTTGAGAAGTGATGAAAACATGAATTAGGATATTGGCCATCTGAGTAGAGAGGAGACTGAGGCAAAAGACAATGAGGAGGGAGTGAAGGCATTGTTGTACAGTGAAAAAGTCTGATTCTCATTTTAGTCCTGCTACTAACTGGTTATGTTACCTTGAAAAAGTCACCTGCTGGCCTCAATTTCTTTCTCTGTAACATAGGATTCTTTTTTTTTTAAACTCTTACCTTCCATCTTAGAATGAATACTGTATATTGGTTCTAAGGCAGAAGAGCAGTAAGGGCTAGGTAGGTAATGGGGGTTAAGTGACTTGCCCAGGGTTATAGAACTAGGAGGTATCTGAGGTCAGATTTGAACTTATGAACTCCTGTCTCTAGACCTGGCTCTCAATCCACTGAGCCACCTAGCTGTCCTACAACATAGGATTCTCGGAGTATATAATCTATTAAGTCCCTTGGGGATACTAAAAATCTTTTTATTCCTATGGGTTTGCGCTTTTTTTTTTTTGACCAAACATTAGTCCATTCCAACGTTATTTCAATTCTTATATGCCCCATCCAAATTGTACTTCATTCTGTTCCCTGGATAGAACCCATGATTTCCCACCTCCATGCTTTTATTTAGGTTGTTCTCTCATATCTAATTATCCTTTGATTTCCAGCCTGTCCTTTGAAGTCCAACTCAAATGATACTTCTAGTAAAACTTCCCAGACTCTTCAGTCAATAATGATCTTCACCCTTAAATCTCACATAGCACTTTGCACCATTCTGATGCACTTATCAAGTAATATTATGTATCATAAACATTTCTGCTGACTTGTCCCCTTGATAGATTATAGGTTCCATGAAGACAGGACTGTTTCAGATAAGTTTTGCATATTTTCCAGCACGAGTTAACAGTGCTCCAAGCACATAATGAACATGATAAATATGTGTCAAATGAATGATAGGATGCCTCCATTTTCCCATCCTTAACTTAGGGCTATACAAACCAAGACATACTGAATCACAAGTGGCAAAGTGCTATAACTCCCCCAAGAAGGTAGATACATTTGAGCCTTTTCTTTCTTTATTTCTTTAGTAATTTATTTGTGGCTCAGTGCTTATAAGCTCCTCCCTCAACTGTTGCTAAAGTCTGTTAAATGCCTGTGGCTTGTCACATGCATTAATTATCTGTTGAAGGTTATAAAATACCACTTGCTTTGGCTTAAAGAGCTTTTAAAAAGGGGCTCTCTCACAATCCTAATGAAATACAGTGGCATCAAACCAAATAAGATGAAAAAAATTTACCTCAAGCCAAAGCATAAATGAAATTACAGGAGGAACAGAGCAGTTAAATATAAAGACTAACAATAATATAAAAAGGCAATATGTCTGATGGGATAACTGTCAACTCCTCACTTGTTTCAAATTGCAAAAAATGGACTGAGGCAACAACTTGAGTTAGAAGATGAAAAGAAGATCTGGAACAATATTCCTCTTTTCAGTCTTGACTATGATTCCTGAGTATGGACCATGCTATTTCACCTATTCACTACTTAAGACTTTAGGATGGAGAAATCTGATCTAGAAAAATAAGAGCAAAGAATTTAGAGCTGAAATGTCCTTAGTGCTTATCTAACTCATATAAATGGGAATAAGATTGAGCGCTAGAGGGATTTAATGAATTGCTCAAGGTCATAAAACATATAAAAAGTGAGCAATCAATCAATATTTATTAAGCACCTACTATGTGCCAGGCATTGTGCTAAGCACTTGAGGATACTAAAAGAGGCAAAAGATAGTTCCTGCCCTCCAGGAGCTTATATTCTCATGAGAGAGACAACACAAACATGAATATATACATATATATGTAATATGCACAAATATATATATATATATACATAGACATATACATATATAGAGCAAGCTACAGATAGATACAAGATCAATAGGAAATAATAAAGACAAGACACTGGAATTGAGAGATTGGGAAAGGCTAAAAGATGTAAAAGATGGAATTTTAGTTAGGACTTAAAGGAAACCAGGAATAATGTTCCAGGTGACAGGGACAGCTAGATAAAATACCCAGAGTAGGGAGATAGAGTGTCTTGTTCATAGAACAGCTAAGGGTGTGACTAGATCAAAGAGTAAGTAGTGGGAATGAGGTGTAAGAAGACTGGAAAGGTAAGAGAAGCCTAGGCTTTGATGGACCCTGAATACCAAACTAAGGATTTTGTATTTGATACTGGGGTGATGGACACTGGAGTCTATTGATAAAGGGTGGGGGCAGGAAAGAGAAAATAGGGGTGGATTTGACATGATTTGGACCTGCACTTCAGGAAAATCACTTTGATGGCTGAATGGAGGATGAAATGGAGTGGGAAGAGACTTGAAACCAGCAGACACATCAGCAGGCTATGGCAAGCTTTCAGACATGAGGTGGGGAGAGCCTGCTGTAGAGTAGTGACAGTATCAGAAGAGAGAAAGGGGAACATTCTAGGGATGTTGCAAAGGTGAAATCAATAATCCTTGATAATAACTTAAATAAGGGAGGTAAGAAATAGTGAGGAGTCCAGGATGCTTCCTAGGCTGTGACCTGAGGGATAGGAGGATGGTGGTGCCCACCTTAATCAGGAAGGTAGGAGGGGTTTTTGGAGAAAGCTAATGAATTCTGTTTAGGACATGTTTAGTTTAAGATGTCTATTAGACATCCATTTCAGGATGTCTGAAAGACAGGTGGAGATGCAAGATTGGAGAGATCAGTAGAGAGTTTGGCCGGAAAAGTAGATTTGAGAATCATTAGCATAGAGTTGGTAATTAAGTCCAGGAGAGCTGATGAGATCACAAAATGAAGTAATATAGAGGGAGAAGAGGGGCCCAGGGCAGAACCCTGAAGGATGCCTATGGGTTGATAGGAATCCAGCAAAGGAGTCTGAGGAGTTGTCAGGTTAGGCATGAGGAAAACCAGTGCCTACTATGCATCAGATACCACACTAAGAGCTAGAGAGAAGAGAATATCCCATAGAAGAGGATGATCACCCAGTGTCAAAGGCTCCAGAAAGATCGAGGACTGAGAAAGGGCAATTGGACTGGCAATGCTGAGTTCACTGGTGATTTTGGAGAGAGCTGCTTCAATTGAATGATGATGATAAAAGCCAGACTGTAGTGTTGTTAGAAGAGCTTGAGAGAAATGGAGGACCCAATTGTAGATAGCTTTCTCAGACAGTTTGACTATGAAGGAGAAATAGAAGATGATAGAAGTGCTGGGTCATGGATGACAGCATCATGATGTAGAGAAAGAGTTCTGGATCTGAAGTCAGAAAACCCAGATATTAATCCATGTTCTGATACTTACTAGCTATGTGACCACTAGCAAGTTCATAAGACCCATAACTATCTTGGAGTTTTTCCCCTGGGATCCAAAACTAAGAAAATAGGAGTCTTGGAGGGAGTGGAAGCACATTTCTTGTGCATAAAGCCCATCAATCCCCTCATCTCAGCTTGTTTTATCTTCTATAGTTGAATTCCTTGGGCCACAGTCACCCTCAGGACATTGGTGGGGAGGAGTATAAAGAGCAGAGGGTGAAGGAGTCTGTCTTTTCTGCCACCTTCCTTCAGGAGGGAAAAGTGCTGAAGAAACCCTCTTTCAGTGGGACTCCACCAGGTCTCTGCTGGTAAATGCTTAACAACTAGCTGGGGAAGAGAGGGAGGCATGCAGAGAGTTCCTGATTATTAATATCTTCTCTATCACTTTAAAACATCTATATAATCAATAACAACAACAAATAACTTGTCCTAATTTGTAATGTTTGGTGATTTTTGACATATAAATGCACGTGTTAAAAATTTAACAATATGTTCTCATGAACCAGTAGAAGGTGGCTTCAATAATCCCTAGACAACATCCATTGTCATATTGTCCTTTGTGTGGTGACCTTCCCTGCAAACAAACATGAGTTTTTTGAGAACTGGAGTAATTCAAATGATCAGAGTAGTTCTTTTGTATAGCTGGCAACTGAGTTTTAGCTACTTTGGAGAGGGAGACATGCTATCCCTCTATAATCACCATTTCCTTTTTTTAACTATTTACTAACCATCTATTTAATAATAAATTCTGGATTCCCCCCTCCCCCAGAAATCAAAGGAAAGCTTGCTGGTCTCTGGTTTGTATACTCTGCTCTCTTTTCTTCTTTGAAACAATAAGGACAATATTTGCTTTTTCCTGGTATCAAAGCACCTCTCTCATTCTCTAAAAAATAATTTTGCTCCAAAATCACATGTATCATTTATTCCTGTCTCTAGTAAAGGATCTCCCTTCTTTTGCCTACCCTTCTCCAATTGCAAAATGGTAAGGCTTTGGTTACAGGAAAGAGGAACAACATGGGAGGCATAGAATAGGAAGTGACAAGATTCAATGGCAGGAGAAGGAGGTTGTGTCAAAGTCTGGGAGAGAGAGCATCACAGAATTGCAGTGGCAGGCTTTTCCTTGTTGAAGCTAGCTGTTGGGTCCACTCCCATTGTCCCCCTGTATCAAGATCTAGTTGGAAGCCTCTGCTAGTGATCCTGAATTCATACCCATTCTATGAGTTCAGAATCCCTGGATCTTCATCTAAAAACTATTTTTATTCAATGAACATCAGTTTCAAACTATTGTGTATTCCTCTGTCTCCTGTCAGGAAATATTGCTAAAGGAAACTAAACAAACTGAACTGTGCAATTCTTGAAATCTTAGGTTCAGAATAACATATATACTATTTGAAAACTGCTTGGTCCTGGGAGAAGAGGAACAGGAAAAAGCCTTCAATAGGTTTTTTTTTTTAATTCTTTATTGTTTATTGCCCTTTCTCTATGCTAAGAGTAAAATAACTACATTCAGTTCTGTCAGGATATTCTGTTTGGCTTGGTGGGGAATGACTTCATTGTGTCAAACTCACATGGCTACGGTTCAGTACAATATAGCAAGTTCAAGGAGGAAGTGAGTTTTTGCAATAGTATGGGGGCTCAGAGGTAATTTTATTTTTGTAAATCCATTAAAATACATGCCATTTATTTTGTGATTATACAGGGACCCTCAGAGAGAGGCAGGATGATAAGATAAATGTTTACCCACTTTCTTTGAAGCATATGAAGTACTTTCTTAGCACTTCTGGTAAGAGATCAAAGTACATGAAAATCATCTCCCAAGGGTCTCTCCAAACCCTATTATTTTTTTTTTTGGCTCAACAGGATCAGGTTATTGGCTAGCAATGCCACCTGGTGGTTAAAAAGAGTTTAAATCAATCAGGCCTATTGACTTAAACTTATAAAGAATACTTTGCATTCCCTATCTCCCTACTAACCTTGAATATCAACAATTTATTAGATCTATTTGTTCCATGCATTCCAGTTCAATGATTATTCCTCTTAGAAATAAAAACAGAAGCAAAATAGGAGAGTTTTAGGTCTGTATTCTTTTTGTCATCTCTTTTCATTGTTTTATATATCCTGTGTAGCAAGCCTATGCCTTCTTTGATACTCCTCTTTTCATCAGAATAGCTTCTTTGTGCTAAGTATGCCTTACTAATCTCAGTTCATTATGAACTTTAGCACCACTCATGTTATTTTTTTAGAAACATGTGATGCATTTTAAGTCATCCTGTTATTTTCCCTTACTTCCATTTTTCATCCTCGATCCCCATCCTCTCATTTGCTAGTGTCTTCTCTTCAAATCACTTTGAGTCTTTTTTAGAAATAGCTATATGTGTACATAATAATACTAGCAAGCATTTATATAATGCTTTGAGATTTGCAAAGCACTTTATTTGTTCCTTACAATAATCTTAAGAAGTAGATGTTATTATTATCTTCATTTTACAGACGAGGAAACTAAGGCAAAGAGGTTAAGTGACTTATTTAGGGTATTCCTACCTAGTATATCAGTCTAAATTCAGATTCATGTCTCCCTGACTCCAAGTCGAATTAATCCACTGTAAATCACCCAGCTGCCTATAAAATCTGGATGGGTTTCCTATGCCTCCTCATGAGTCTTAAGAAAACTTCCCCTTTTCCTGCCCTTTGTGTCATTAGAATTTTATTCTTGAGAATATTTCATACCTCTTTAGCTAACATCTGCTATTGAATTTTACCCTGTGGGGTGAATTCAAAATTAAATTTTGCCCTCCCTAAATATAAGGTGCATGTTAAATTATATTTAGCTGTCCTCTTCTTACCTATTAAAAATTTCATTAGGGCCATTTCTTTTCTAGTCTTATAGCTTTTATTTCCCCAATCTGTTTCCATTTAGTAAAAAAACAAAAACAAAATCCAGTTACTTTTATTACTCCTTTCTCCTACTGAAAGATTCTATCACCAGTAAGGCAATACTAGAAATTCTTAAAACTGCTTTTTTTTTTTTGCATAGAGATAACTTGAGTATGTGTAAATGATAGAATTCTCCCTTAGGTATTGTACCATTTCTCTGTAAAAGGTTTGTGGTATGTTTTCTAAACTATTCGTCTATTCCCTACTTTTATACCAGGGGTCTAATAGATACTGCTTCTGTTGATCTTCACTCAAATGCTTTCCACTATGCTTATCCCCTTGGGTTCCTATGTTTCTTCATATGTGTATATATATATATTTAACGTATTTTAAATTCTGAACTTAAACACCCAAAACAAGCATTTGCCTTCACACAGAAAAACATTAAAAATTTTTATAAGAAACTATAAATCACTACTTCAAAATTCTAAAATTTTAAAAATATATAATAAATTCCATGTTATTTTCCTCATTGTCCATATTTTGTTTTCTTTGCACAATAAAAATATTTTTATGATTTTGACTGAAATCAGTACAGGCATACCTCACAGATACTGCAGGTTCAGTTCCAGACTACTACAATAAAGTGAATATGATAATAAAGCTAGTCAAATGAATTTTCTGGCTTCCCACTGCATATAAAAGTTGTGCTTACACTACACTATAATTTATTAAGTGTGTGATAATATGCCTAAAATAATGTATATAGCTTAATTTTTAAATACTTTAGTGCTAAAAGTTCATAATGAGCTTAGTTTGGGAAGGCATATTCAGCACAAAGAAGCTATTCTGAGGAAAGGAGTATCAAAGAAGGCATAGGCTTGCTACACAGGATATATAGGACAATGAAAAGAGATGGCAAAGAGAATACAGACCTAAAATACTCCTATTTTGCTTTTGCTTTATTTCCAAGAAGAATAATTATTGAACTGAAATGTTGATCAGAGTAGTGGTTGCTGTAGGTAGGAGTAGTTCTGTCAGTTTCTTAAAATAAGACAACAAAGAACATCCATTGTCTCTTACTTTCACTTGAACACTTAAAGGTCATTATAGGGTTATTAATTGGCCAACTTTATTTATTATTGTGTCTCAAGAAGAAGGGAAGCCCAAGAAGAAAGAAACTGTTGATAGAACAATTAAAACACACATTTTTTATTAAGTTTGAGATCATGGAAATGGTTTAGGTTCCCCCAAACAGTTACAATAGTAACATCAAAGATCACTAATCGCTGTAAAGATTAAATTAACTCTCTCCTGCCCATTTTTAGATTTAATCATCAAAAGTGTATACACCCCACTCACACTTGAGTGGAGGAGGTCTGTGCTGTGTGGTCACAGTGGGTGAGGAATCAGAATAGACTGACTGTCCTCTGAGCAGTTCTAAGCATAGCTTTAGCTATAATTGGTTCATGTTAATGGAAGGAAGTCACAGGAAGTGATGAAAAGAGTTCATTTCAGTTCAGTTTGTAGTCTCTCGGTGACCAAGGATGACAATTGTCTTTGTGAGCTTTCATCTGTGATGTAGATGAGTGTGCACAAAAAACACTTGTGCGTGAAGGAGATTTAAGTGGAAAAACCGATACACAGAGACAGTCCCACTCCACTCTCTTGGCGTTGGAAGCCTGGGTCCATTGGCAGGAAAAGTCTTACGTCTGGAGACTTCCTCAGCTGCATTGGATGGCCATGCTGTCCTTTGTGCTCCAACACACCCTAAGCAATCCACAGTGCCTTGCTGCATCGCCATCTCAGCCGTTGAACCTTCTTATTGGTTTCTTCTATCTGTTCAGCCGAAGCAGTCTTCACATGCTGGGTGAGCAAAGCCTTGGTTCACCAGGGTCGAGGACCTGATGGCTACCCTCACAAGGTTTAGCCAGCCGGTCTAAGCCGTTGCCCGGGGTGTGGCCGCTGGCGCATGCTAGCAGCTACTGGGAGCCACAAGTGAGAGCTGGGGGTCAGGTGAGGGTCAGAGGCTGGAGAGCTGCCCTAGGAGGGCACAACAAGCCCTCCATACCAAAGATATTACTCCTCCCTGAGCACCCCATACACCCCGATGAAAAGAAATGATCACACATGGTGAGTGAAACACTGACTTCCTTTTCTGGATTTTCTGAAGAGACTAGCCTCAGGAGAGACCTATCCTCTTGAGAGAGGCTTCCTGCATCCTCAGGTCCTAAATATATTTAGTGTATAGCCCAGAAATCTTACCCTATCCACTCTCTGATTTTTCTTACTTTCACTCTTTCTATATTTTATAAATAAATTGTTAAAATAAATCTCTTTGGAATTAATTAAATCCCTGGTGACCCTATTCTTAAACAATCCAATACAACCTTTCATAAAAAAAAAAAACCCTCACATTTCTACCTCTTGCATCACAGATCACCATTACAGAAATAATAATAATAATGAAAAAGTTTGAAATATTGTGAGAATTACCAAAATGTGTGTGACACAAAGACACAATGTGAGCACATGCTGTTGGAAAAATTATGCCAATAGACTTTTTTGATACATGGTTGCCAGAAACCTTCAATTTATAAAGAAACACATCTCACAGGCATTTATCTTAAGGTATCACACCACTCCACTTGTACTCTTCTTTAAAATATAAGGTATAGATATGGAGCCAAAATGGCAGAGTAACAGAAAGAATACACATCTGAGCTCTCACTCACAACTTCTCTATAGTTCTAGAAAATCACTGGAACAAATATGCAATATCTTGACAGTTGAAAGTGCATTCCCTGATACTCTTAGTCTCTCATATGTGCTCAGAAAATGAAATTTAAAAGCAGAAATTGGCCATGAAATGGAGCTCATTTTTATTGCTCTTAGCCATGTGCTTCTGTACATCAACATTACTGCTCCTTCAGTTGGGAGGGATATAAAGGAAGAAAATCTCTTGCTTTCCCTCTTTCATCCCTCTGGCCTGTAAATTTTAGGTAGGTAAAGTAGGCCAATTGAACTCTCAGTGAACTATTAATAAAATAGTCCCAATCTCTGAAATCCTTGAGGTTCCTGTGGGAATCACCTGATCACGTCTTTCTTACACTTTAGGGACCTGTGATTCCATATTCATGCTCTCTATATTGGTCTTTACGGGTTACTATGGCTGAAAATTTTTCACTGTATAGTCAGCCCAGTGACGATCCTCTCTAAATTTAGGTTATTCAACCACTCAGTCTATGCTGAATCCATTCTAAAATATAGATAGAACCTGCTAGAGCTTGGACCTCATTCAAATCCCTATGAGAAGTCAGGGCAATTTCTATACTATATTTCAATGAAGTACCATTATTATTACTGTTTGTGGGAACAAAGATGATTGTCTTTAAGGGGAGGGAAGTCTCCTGGCCAAACTCTAAGTGAAAAAAGAAGAGACCATGGCATAGAAAACTTCTATTTCAATAGTCCATAGGTATATATCTTTTTCCTAGCTTCTCTTTTCACTTCAGAGATAAGAAAACTGAGACACTGGGAAACTTAATTGATTTATTAAGTAATTTATGCATTAAGCACCATTTTAGGTAATGGGAATAAAAAGATAAAAACAACTTTTACCCTCACAAAATTTCTATCAGCTGAATTGTGAAGTGAGCTCCCCTCCAATCTCACAGAAATTAGGGGTACATCTGTATCTCTGACTTATGATCCAAGGTTATATATATCTCCTTATCTGTTGACAATACTATAATAAATAAAGCAATACCACTTTAATTCATTTTTTATTGACTATTTCTATTTCCCACAGTAGATTTTACAAACCTATTTTTTCAAATCTTCCAACATAAACAAGGGGCTTAGACTAGTTGATCTTTAAGGGTTCCTTCCAACTCTTAACATTCTATGTTCCAGGTACTTTCTGCTGACCTCTGATAATCTACTTTCTTTTATAAAGCAATCAACAACAACAAAAAGAACCCCAAACCACAACCCTTCCTTTATGTCTTAGAATTAATTCTAAGGCAGAAAAGTGGTAAGGGCTAGGCAATGAGGGTTAAGTGATTTGTCCAGGGTCACACAAGCTATAAAATGTCTGAAGCCAGATTTGAATTTAGGACCTCCTGTTACTGAGACACTTAGCTTTTCCCCCTGATAATCTATTTTCTAAGGTACCTTCTAGTTTTGATATTCTACGTTCTAAGGTATTTCTCCTCCAAGATTCTCTGTTCTAAGATCTCTCTGAATTTTAATGTTCTATGCTTTAAGATCCCTTCTATCCTCTGGCATTGTGTGTTCCAAAGTCCCTCCTGGCTCTGCCATTCTATGTTTTAAGATCACTTCCAATTTGGACATCTTTTTGTTCTAAAGTCTTTTGTATCTCTGACGTTCTATACTAGGAAGTTCTTTCCATTTCTGATATTTGATATCATAAGGTCTTTTCAACTTCTGAATTCTAGGGTGCTGGATGGCACAGTGGAAAACAGAACCTTGGACTTGGGGTCAGGAAGATCTGAATTCAAAATTGGCATTAGAGAGGTGATAGCTGTATGATTCTGGACAATTGCCCTTAACCCTTGATAACTTCAGTTTTCTCATTTGTAAAATAGGTTAATCATGGCACCTACCTTTTAGGGTTGTTGCAAGGATTAAATGATATACTATTTGTAAAGAGCCTTCTTATAAATGTTTGTTTCCTTCCCTTCCTTCTCCCTTTTTACTTCTTACATTGTATCCCTTCCAATTCTGACATTTTAGATTCTAAGGTTCTTACAACACTCCAGACATTCTGTGCTCTAAGGTCTCCTTCAGTTTTGACATGTTTTGTTCTAAGGCCGGTTCCAGTTTTGATGTTCTAGATTCTTAAGGTTTTTATTGCCGTTGACATTTTATGTTCTGGGGTCGCTTCCAGTCTTGGCATTTTTTGTTCCAAGGCCCAGTCAACTACCGCTGACACTCTACTAAGGTCCTTCCTAACGGCTCAGCAATTCCCAAATTTTATGAACTATGCTAACGTCTCTCGGAGTCCTTCCTTTCATGCCTAGGCATTGCTAGCTTTACAAGGTTTAATTCTCTACCAAAACGAAAACTCGACCCGTCTCCCTTGGGGTCTACCCTCCACCCCCTTCTCCCTCCTCGTTCCTCCCTTACTCTTCCTCCCTTCCCCCTAACCACGGCCATTCCCAAACCCTGGAAAGGGCGATCCCAATCCAGGATTACAACAAGGGGGGAAGAGGGGCGGGAGACGGGAAGCGGGGGGAATATCGGGCATGCGCGAGCCGCTCGGCGCATGCCCCGTGAGCCCCCGGCTGGTTCTGGTCTGGAGTCGGAAGCTTGGGAGCCCCTGACCCGGGCGAACGGCAGCGAGTGTGAGTGTGCCCCGGGGCGTGCGGGGAGGGCCGGGCGGAGGGAGCTGGAGAACCTTGGGCTGGGGACGGGGGAGGGGGGAGACGCCGGCGGGCGGGCCCTCGAGGCCAGCCCGAGGCTACTTCAGGGGTGGGGGCGGGGGCCGGGGCCGGCTCGAGCCCAGCCCGCGGAGCCAAGCGGAGACAGTGCCGGGAGCTCGGGCCGGGGCCGTGCGGGGCGGGGCGGGGCGGGGGCGCTTCTGCTTTCCGCCTTTCTCTCCTTGCCCGGGAGGGACGAGCGGAGGGCTGGCGGGCGTAACACTGGGTAAGGGAGGATCTGACTCCGGGAGCCGCCGCCGCCTGGTCTTCCTCCTCCTCCTCTAGCTGAGCGGCGGGGAGCCAGGAGCACCGGTGGCAGCGTGTGCCACGGTGAGAGGCGGAGAGAGAGGGCCGCCGGCCCTTGGTGCTCCAACTGCCTCTCCTGCCATCCCCTCCGCGCTTTTCCCAGCCCACTCCCCATTCCTTCTTTCCTCCGACTTCCTCCCCTCTACCTCTCCCCATTTCTCCTCCCCTAATCCCCTCCACCTCTTTCCTTCTCATCTCCTCTCAATCGATCCTCCCTCCGTTCTCTCCTTTCTCCTCTACTTCTCTTCTCCCCATCCCATTCCCCCAATTTCCTTCACTTCTTCCCTCCCCATCCTTTCCTCCCTCTGTACCCTTTCTTTTCTCTTCTCCACCCTTTCCTTCTATCCTCCCCATCTCTTCACTCCATCCCTTCCACCTCTCTTCCCTGACTCTTCCTCCCCTTCATCCCCTCCCCCTTACCTCTCTCCTCCAACTCTTTACTCTTCCCATCTCTCCACCTCTCCCCCCCTATGCCCGACCTTAAATTCTCCCTACTTCTTTCCTCCTCTACCTCTCCTTCCATCTTTCTCTTTTTTTCACCTCTTTCCCCCTTCTCTCCCTTTCTTCCACCTTCCTTCTCGACTCCTTTTCCCTTCTCCAGTTCATAGAAAGAGCCCCACCCCCCAATCTCCCCTTTTTATCAGGCTCCCCCACTCCACCTCCCCTTTTTATCTGGCACCTCTTCCTTTTTCTTCCCCCCCCCCCCCTCTAATTCATAGACTCATGAAAGAGTGAGTCTCCTTTCTCCCCATTTCCCTCCTCCTCAGGTCTCCCTCCTTTCTGGCGAGTGTGGTTCCTTGCTGGAGGTGGGGAGGCAGTGGCAGCAGGCTGGTTCTACCTAGAATTCTATCCTTGAATTGGTTGTTTGATGGAGGTGGGTTTAGGCCCGGGGGATTGGGAGAGGAACGTAGGGGCTGAGCATTAGCCACTCCTCTCCCCACCTTCCCACCCACCCCCTTCCGTTTCTGGAAAGGAGTTGGGGTTGGGGGCTCGGAAAACATTAAAGAAGCTTGGAGGGTTGGGGTGTGAAGGGGTCAGGTTAGGTTTTTGGCGGTTGAGGTGATAGTTTTGTGATTGCAACTAAAGAAGGGAATCAGGGAACTAGTCTGAGGAGCCTTGTGGATTTGAATCCCACAGGATGTGGTAGGACAGGACGGGCCTCTGCTGGAGTTGAATGGTGAGAATGCCTTCGAAACAAAAGAGGTGGGGAGGAAAGAAAGAAAGGGTCACTCCATTGGGATGCTTGAGATGATTGGTCCCGTGATTAAATAAATTGAAGAAATAAGTTCAAATTTTGTATACTGTTAGCTTGATCAGGTTCTGGGACCGAAATTGCCACCCAGAGGTGGAGAGAAAAGGCTAGGTTTTGTCGTAGAAAGTAAAAGGACGACTTGGATTGGTTTGTGTGATTGTCTTGAACCACTCTGGAGGGGTCCTCCCTCTGCTATTTCTAATAACCAAATAGGAACCGGAGAGGAAAGTCCTATCACATCCTCTCACTCTAAACAGGTTTTTATTAATCTATTGTGAGTTTTCCCTGCAGCTTTCCCATGAAATAATTTTAAGATAATTAGAATTCTTTCTAAGTAACTTTGCCTTCCTTCTCTGGTTCAACCTTAACTGCACTTTTATGTGGAAAAAGTAGTTTTAGCTGTTTCTGCCTTGATTCCATTTGTAACTTTTCTTCAGAAGAATGTATTAAAAACAATTTTTTTTTTGGCTTACCACAAGGGTTCTTAACCTGAGGTCTAGAAACTTATTTAAAAAATATTTTGACACCTATGTTTTAATATAGTTGCTTTCCTTTATAGTCTTATGGTTTGTTTTGTTCTTTTTTTGTTGTTCTTGTTTTTTGCATTAAGAAACATTCTGAGAAAAGGGGGTCCATAGATTTAACTAAACTACCAAAAGGATCCATGACATACACAAAAAACCCTTTGAGAATTCCTGATTTGGTGCCGATTAATTACAAGTTTTTCCAACTTTGGGCACCAATGAAAGTATATGTTGTGATCCTTTTCAACAGTCTTCTTGCATACTCAGCCTTCAGCTGCCTTTTTGGCTGTCTGACCAGGGCAGTAGTACTGTAGTAAATGCATGCTATGGTTGAAGTCAGTATGAAGTTGGGAATTTGTATTTGAGATTCACTATCGGTGGGAATTCAACTCAGAAAACATATTCTCATAATAGGTAAAATAGATTGGACCTTTCTGAAATCTGCTTCAAAACCAAACCCTTTAAACAGTTTATTTTAAAGCACTTGGGGTAATTTATAACACCACAAAATCAATATTTTGATAGATCATCCTTTCTATAAGAATATAAAAAGTAAAGGAAAAATAAATGAAAATTTAAATGAAAATAAGCTTGTTTTTCTAGTTTGATTTTTATTGAAGTACATTTGAGTTTTTGTTTTACTATATTGCATGGTTTTTCATCCAAAAACTTACTTAATTGTAAGATCAGCTGCTGTCTGTTATTCAAATACATTAAACTCTTTAGAGAAATGAAATGTATTCATGAGGACCGTTTTCACAATTCAGACCTGTGTTTTAAAATGATCTTCATTAGTTGAAATCTGTGGAATTAATTTTGCTCTTTTTGAATATGTGAAATTGTATTTTTGGAGTAAAAGCAACTGAGTGGTATTGTTTTAAGCCGTAGATAATTGCCCATTTTCAATCTGTGTATTAAATTTTCTTAAGATTCTACATCAAGAGAATTCATACTCTCTTATGAGAATATTTGTATCTTATCAACTAGCATAACAAATTTATCATATTAGTAAATGGTATGGTCTAGCCCTCAAAGGGACTCACACATAAGAGTTCTATCTATACATAAATGGTAGTTGTATAATAAATGTCCAAAGGCAGAAAGGCCATAGATAAACATATATAATAATAACCGACATAATAGTGCTTTAAGATATGCAGGGTGTTTATGTAAATTTACAATGTAATAAGTACTTGAATAATTTCAAACAAATAAATTCGTGTCGAATATTAATTTGGAGCAAAGGATGATGGGGAAGAATTTCCTTTCCTGGAGGTAGCATTTAAGAGTTCTTGTAGATAACTTATTTCAAATTTTAGTGAACAGTATATTATGAGTTAAGTAAGAATGAGAAAACAAATGAAAATGGTGATGATATTTGTATGGGGAAAGCAAAAAACAAAGGCAAAGAGTTGCTCAATATAGATCATTTAAAAGCTTTTTCGACAGGAAAATATGCCTGAATTTAGTGTGTAGATAGTATAGTGTTGTATAGTGGTGTTCTTGGGAATTAAGCTTATTAATGTCTGAAGGATATTTGTACTGTTACAATTTAACTACGTTGCAAAAAGGTTAGAAAAATTAGCTTTTTAAGTTGTAAGAAAATTACACTCTATATAGTTTAATTGCTTTTTGATCACTGTATCTACAACTGTAATTACATAGATATGTGTTTCTGCCTGTGTCTTGCTGAAATCTTGAAATAAAAATTTTTTTTTAATATGGTGAAGAAAAAATTAAGTATCATCCATCATTCCCTTTTTGGCTCTTACCTTTATAACTACAGGTGATCAGAGGAGACTATTCTTGCTTTAACTTTTTGAAGATTGTGGAATTCCTTTTTAAGATTTCTAAATGACTACATCATCTGAAAATATTCAACAATATTTGTTAAAAAGTTAGAAAAGAGTGACTCAGAAGGATATTTGCTTAAAACTTAAGTGCAAAAGGTGACATATTTCTGTGGACATTCTGTTTTAGAACATAAGCTTGTAGATAGGAATTATTTTATTCTTTGTGTTTGAATAGCCAATAGTGTCTGGAACATAGATATTTAATAAATATTTTGATTGATTTTTTTACTGTAATTATGTAAACTGCCAAAAGTAAACGTGAATTTAGAAAAATATTAAATTATATTTCTTACTTGTTTCAAACTCCAATGATTCATTTCAAACTCCAATGATCAATTCAGTTGTTTTTACTTGTATGTATACAGCATTTATTAGTAAAGGAAGATAAAGGTCTAGCTGCAGTTATACTTTTTTTAATGGTTAACTGATTTTTTAAAAGTCTTTTTAGATCCCACTTTCCGTAGTTCATACCTTTATCAAAAGGTTCTAATGGCCTCAGACACTTCCTACCTGTGTGACCCTGGGTAAGTCACTTAATTGCCATCGCCTAGTCCTTACCACTCTTCTGCCTTGGAACCAATACACAGTATTGATTCCAAGATGGAAGGGAAGGTTTAAAAAAAAAAGATTCTAAAATAGTAATAAAGTTTTGAAGAAATATATGTATTCACTGAGAACTGTAAATAATGTAAAAGCATGTGCTCCATAATTGGTGCATTGGTGCATAATTATGCATTCAAATATGTTATTCAAGAATCAAGAAAAATCTTTGAATGCTAAAATCATCTTTCAGGTTTTAATTTCAGTTCCACATCAGGGCTGTACTGTTATAGAATCTGACTGAAAAGTAATAATGGACAGATATCAGGCAATTAAATTCTTTTTTAAATTTAAATTCATTTGTAAAAGCCACTGAATTTCACTGAATTTTTAGTGTTTTGATGCTGCTATACTTGACAAAGCTCAACAAGTGACATTTGAAAGTGCCTTTGACTTTTATACTAAGCATGATTATTCAGGCCCATTATTGCTTCCTCTCTTTTTTTGAACCAATATTTGGCCTTTTCCTTAAATTTTCTTCTATGAAAAGAGATAGTCAAGGGGAAATTCGTTTGACAACCAAGTCACCCTCACCTGGAACTGAACAATATATGTAACCTTGACAAATACCATTGTCATTTTGTGATAACAAACTAAACCCCACATTAAAGTTTAAAAATCCTAGAGTACTTAATAGTTTTCCATAAGGTTGTATAATCTAACATCTTATTTTCAGTTAGCCTGAGATGGCAAAGTGAATGCTTGATTGCTCCTGCGCCATTTATTAGGGTTGTGTGTAAATTGTTTAACCTCTCTCATTTTCAGTTTCTGTCTTTTGTGAAGGTAGGGTTAATCCCATTTAATCATCGATTTTTCAGGTTTAATATAAACATTGTGCCACCATTCTGAGATAGGTAGTATCAATGTTGTCCCTGTTTTATAGATGATATGGAGTCTCAGAAAAGTAAAATGACAACTCTCATTTAAACAACTAGTTTTAATCACACTCAAACAACTAGCAAGTGTAGTGTGGGATTCAATTCAAGTTTTTATTAAGTACCTGTTAGCAAGGCCTATTTTAAGTGCTGGGAATACAAGGCCACAAAACCAAAATATTCTTTACTTCTCAAGTCCAAATTTACTATTCTTTCTATTACACTATTACATCATCATCTAGTTGATAGATAAAGGACTCTAAATGTGATCTGTGAGGGTTATGTTTGTCAATTGTTGTTTATTAAGCGATAATCACACTTTACTGTTTAGTTAGGGGGATTTCTTATTATGTCTGAACTTAAATATTATACATGATGGTTTTAATATTCAACAGCAAAGAGGACTATATGAAACTGAATTTTTGTTACATGTAGTTTTTTTAAAAAATGTGTAACATAACAAAACTACTCTTGTCTCTTCTGTGTTCCTATTTAAACTTCAGTCTCTTCTGTGTATTTTAAAGAAATGTTTCATTTGTGTTCCTTTTTTGCATCACTATGACTACCTACTGATCCCTATTCTTCCATTGTGCTTGATTTTTCACAATCATACATACTTCATACATATGGTTCAATAGTTTAGCATCACATAAATTCTTTTGGGGGGGTGTAATTTTTTTATATTAAAACTTTCATTTAATTAATTGATTTAGAATATTTTTCCATGGTTACATGATTTGTTTTTTCCGTCCCCTCCTCCAGCTCCCCTCCCAAGGAGCAGTTGCACTGGTTTTTTTGTTTGTTTGTTTTTTAAACCCATACCATTCCGTCTTGGAATCAATACTGTGTATTGGTTCCAAGGCAGAAGAGTGGTAAGGGCTAGGCAGCAATGGGGGTTAAGTGACTTGCCCCAGGTCCCACAGCTGGGAAGTGTCTGAGGTCTGATTTGAACCTAGGACCTCCCATTTCTAGGCCTGACTCTCAATCCACCGAGCTACCTAGCTGCCCCTCCACTGGGTTTTACAATCACATAAATTCTTATTTTTGCCTTAGAAACAAATCCTTTTATTCAAAATCACATGTGACATACAAGAGTATGACTTAGTTTTTCCATCATTTTAAGCTCTTCCTACCTGATTCATCAGCATTGGATCAAGAAAAATTAGTGTTATTGTCTTTTTGCAGTTATTACCCATTTTATTGTTGTTTTATAAATTTGGTTCACTAAAGCTTATTGAAACATTAAAGACTCAGAGACTTGCTCAAGTTCATATAAAACAATGAGTGGCAGAGTTTCTCCCCCATTTCCCTCCTTAACCTCCCAAGACTAAATCAGAAATCTCTAATTAAAGTTCTTATTTTTTTTCCAACCAGTAGAACACACTGGGTAGTCTAGAAGGTTGTTTTTTTTTTTTAATATTATGTCCTAAAACTATTCAAAAGAGCAGCCATCTTTGGGGTGCTGCTGTGTAAGTAGCAAAATAATGCCAGCTCACATTTGATAGTGCTTTAAAAAAATTGTTGCCATAATACTAAATAGAACTTGTTTTAAAGTAATAAGCTAAAATACCTTTATTAGGATAAATGATTTTTTTAATTGGAGAAAATCTAATTCAGTTTAGCACAATATCTGGCACTTATGCTTATCTGACATGTTTCTTAGTAACATTAATCCTAAAGTCACAGAGAAAGTCCAACTCCTTGAATGTTCAAAAATAAATGCAGGGTAAGGTTTTAAAATCATTCATAAACGTGAAGGTTTAGCTGAGTTCTGCTTGACCAAGAATTTGGATTGAAGCTCAGAAGTCCTAAAATTGTGATTTGAATTGGAATTTATGATTTTTCAGAATTCTAGGCTAAGGAAATATGAGAGGAGTGAGGATTACAGAGTTGAACTAATGCATTCTAAGTGTATTTTTCAACAGAAAGATTCAATTTTGTGAAACCCTGGCTTGAATTTTAAACTAAAAGTTTAAACTTGACATTGTTGTTTGCAGCTAGATTTGTGTGGTTTTTAGCAGACAGAACCAGAGTTTAGTACTGAAGCCATCAGTGTTCTCTAGTGGTCTCTTTCAGGAGAGAAAAATTAGCTAAATTTGTAAGCTAATGTCAGGTAAATAGGTCAGTCTACCAGGTTAGTTAATGAGGCAGCACTTTGTATCGATTGTCTTCATATCTTTGAATCATTAGCTCAAGCCAGTGAAATGTACTTTTCCTTTTGACTGGTTTTCCAGAAGCAGAAACTTAAGTGGTGAGAGATTGATTCCATGCTTAAACAACTTCTAAGGGTTGTTTTGGCTGTGTGCTATGGCTCATTTGCGGAGAGATAGGTGCATATATTTGCAGGATTTGGCCATCCCTGGGGAGCCAGGGAAAGTGAGATTCCTGTATTAATGTGGATGGAATGAATTCTGATCTAGTTTGTTACAGGCTGTAGAATACTAATTAATGGGTAAATCTAAAAACCTTTACATCTAGAATGTTTACCAGTCATGGCAACCTGGTACCTAATAATTTGAACTAATCCCATTTCTGGATTAGGGCTCACCCATCAGGATAGGGTGATTTCCTGTTGTCTCTTATCCCTGTTTGAGAAAAGTCTTAGATTTGACACAAAGTGGTTTGTCCTCCAAACTGTATTTTGCATTTGACACTTAATTCTTTTAAAGTCTAGTTGATTTTGAATTATTCCTGGTATCTTGATGATTAACTATTTTACTTACACCACTTAGCTACTCTTCCCTTCTCTCCTCCTGCAATCTCAGTGTTACTGGAGATTAATTTGAAAATCTGACAGCTTTTTAAAAGGTGTTTACTGAGCACTTATTATGTGGTAACTTTGTGGGAAAATTGTGTGGTTTCTGTTCCATGTGACTCTTGGGTGCACATAGTTTTCAGGTTAATAGATAACTATGTACTGTTACTATAATTGACTGTAACAGGCAGTATATATCTGGCAAATTGCAACAACTATTTAAGATGCATGTGGCTCTGAGATTGGATGGCATAGTGCATTGACATTAGTAGATCTGGTTTTTAATCCCAAATTTGTTATATCTAATGTAATTTTGGACAAATCACTTATCTGAACTTGTGCTCTCATTAAGTTCAAATTCTTTTAATGTCTTTTATTTGTAAAACACTAAGGATAAAAAGACTTAAAACAATCCCTGCCCCAAATTTACGTTATACTGGAGACATACTAGATGATCTCTAAGGTCTTATTCATCTCTAATGCTGTGATCTTATGATTCATGTAAAAATATAGTAAACTCAGGGAATATGTTTTGAAAAACTGAAAAGGGCTACTGGTGGAGTAGTTTAAATTATGAACCTATTAATAAGCTATTTATTAATTTCCCTGTGTGCCAAGTACTGTGCTAAATATTAGGGATCCAGAGAAAGGCAAAAATGAGTCCCTGCTCAAGCAATTCACAGTCTGATAAGGGAGACAAAATGTAACAATGGATGCATAAATTATATATATATATATATATATATATATACTATGTAATTTGGGGTGTTCTCAGAGGGAAGGCTCTAAGATTAAGGAGAAATTGGAAAGGTTTCCTTCAGAAGGTGAGACGAAAGCTAAGATTTGAATGGAGGCCAGGAAGTTAGGAGGCAAATATGGGGCCAGTGAAAATGCCTGAGCCAGGATATGGAATATTGTATGCAAGAAACAGTAAGGTGGCCAGTGTTACTGGATTGCAGAATTTGTGGAGGAGACTAAATTGTAAAATGACTGGAAAGATAGAAAGGAGCCAGGTTATAAAGGACTTTAAAGTGGGATGGTAGAATGCATTAGAGTAGCAGTTCCAGAAGACAGAAAGCGATGTGCTATGAAGGTAGAAACTTGTGGAATCAAATAAAAATGTCCTGAACAGGTTATTGATATTCTTGGGAAGAAAAGCTAATGTAAATAAACATATCTTAAGTTTCTGTGAGTTTTTCAGTGTGGCATTTCATTTCTATCAATTCTGATTGCAGACATTTTACAGTAAAATGAATTGCCTTGGCCAGTATAAATTCTTATACCAGCCTGGCAAACTTATTGTTCAGGTCAAAGATGATAAAGCCATAAATTAATAATTAGTTACAATAATATAAAATTTAGAAGTTATTTTAATCTGAATACAAAGACTAGTTGACATATATTAATTAGGCTCTAAAAGAGTTGTTAAATTTTTTCCTCTTGAAATTAGTAGAAGTAGTAGAGCTCTTCCCTTTCTCTTTTGCCTTTCCCAACATCTAAGCCTATTAAAAATATGTTTTATTGGTGCCTTTTCTTTTACATTGAAATCATTTCTGGATATGTGGGTATTATCCTTTCATTCCTGAATCAGACCTCCTCATAACAAAGATAAACAGTAAAGGACAATAAACCAACACAGTGAAGTATCATGCTGTCTTAATAGTTTGGTTATAAAACTCAAATAGAAATGGATCCCCAGTAGCTGTATATTGACTTAGAAAACCACAAATTAACATTATCTATATTTTTTTTATTAATTTGGCTAAATATCTTCCAATTATATTTTAAACTAGTTCAGCCTGCAAGTTTGACACCTTTAATGTTCACAAGATTCTATTCCCATGGTCATTCACTTTTCTGTTAAGGGGGAAGTGCATTTTCTTATTTTGTTCCTGGGATCAGTTAATGAACAAGTATTTGTAAATTGCCTGCTCTGTTCCAGGCACTGTCCTGAAGACTTAAACAGTCTTTCCTCTCAAGAAACTTATATTTTAATGGTTAAGATTAGCCATTATGAGCTTTGTTTGAGCATTTATTATTATTTTTATATGATTATAGCCTGTATATATTCTCCTGGTTCTGCTTCTCTCTTCATTAGTTTACAAACTATTTCTTTGTTTCTTTGATTCTTGATACTTATTGTTTCTTGTGATAATCATGTTATCAGTTGGTTGAACAGTTTTTTTTTAAATTTTTGAACAGTTTTTTTGCTATCACAAAATGTGTTGCTGTGAGTACTTTGGTGCACATGTGTGCTCACGTGTGAGAGAGATGGAAGTTTTCTGTCTGTATATGTAATCACATGTATGCGAACATAGATAACATATACAGAGAGAGGTAGAGAGACTGTCTGACCTCCTTAGGGTAAATGCTCAACTTTGGGTTAAAAGTTTATGAACAGTTAACTGACTTTTCTTATTGTTCCAGATTTCAACTACATATTTCTAAAAGGGCAATGAAAGCATCTGAAGGGTAATGAAGAAAGTAAGAAATGTTATTGGAACACTTATTCCTGCTCAAATTTGGGGAAGTGACATTAGAGCTCTTTGAATGAATTGTTAACTCTTTTACACTGATGGTTCTCAACTTCAAATATCTTTTCTCAAAAATTGGAAAAGTAATCTATGAAAATCTTTGAGCATGCTTTATTGGTAGGATAGATGAACTTCTATCTCAAATAGCAAGATAAGTAAGCATTCAGACTTTGTTAGGAGTTCCTTTTTCCATATTTTCATGGTGCTCCATTATTGTTCTTGCATATTTCATGGCAGTAGCACATTCAGAGACTGAACATGGTTATACCTGTAGAAAGAGACAAAAAACAGTACTCGTAACAGAAGTATTTGCTGCTCTGTTGTGCTAGATTCTTCTGCAATTTTGGAAACAGGGATAAAGTACTACTATTCAAAAGAATGAAAGCTCAATTGCTATATTTCATATAATTATGACTAAATTGAATATGTTCCAAAATAAAGTAAATGATTTTTGAATTTAGTGATTTTAAAAGTATGGTCCAAGAGGTATCAGTGATTATTTTAAGAACAAAATATGTTCTTCAGTGGAAAAATGGGTAAATTTAGTCACAAGTGAAAGAAATATATTCTAAAATGGCAATAAAATTTGGAAATTTTCAGTATTCATCTCTTTATTTACTTTTACACATATGGAAATAAAGTTACAATTTGAAAGGAATGTAGACTAAAAGATACATAAATCAACCTTTTCCTAAATATGTGGAAAAGAGCCTTTTTTATGAGTGGGAATGAAGGTATATACTTTAACATTCTTACAGGACACTGCTGTAGATTACTCTCTTCTACGACTCCTAAAAATGGTCTGTAATAAAGGGGGGAATGGTTAAGGACAATTGTTCTAGAAGCAAAAATTGCATAAGTAAATTGAAGTAATATGGTGAAAAAGGCAACTCAAACATTCAGCAATCACAGTTTTCTTTCCAAATCAGGAGGACCATGAACAACCTTTAAAAAATTATAACTATTTTAATAAAACTAGTTTTCTTTGTAATTCTAGTTATTTTACCGTATGCATTTAAAAATCATATTCTGAAAAGGGAGTGTGTAGGTTTCACCAGATTGGCACAGGGGCTCCATGACAGAAAAGGTTAAGAACACTCATCCCTGGAATGTAGGTGAATGGAATGCTCTTTTTCTTCTCCAGATGACTGAAACTTCTTTTTTAGCAGGATAAGAAGAATGTTGTGTAATAATATGTGTTGGGTTTTTTTGTTGCTTCATTTTGTTGCCACAGCAGTAAGGACTCAATAAAATATACAGTCTCCTTTGTACCAGGGATTTAAATGGATACATAGATGGAAGCTTTGGAATAAGGTTTCCTGATATGTTGGGGGCAATATTAATGATATAAGTACTTGAAGGGTGAGTCTTAAGCCAATTTATAAAGGTACTGATTTTACTTAAAAACAGATAAAGAGAAGGGAAATTGAGGACCCACAATAGAGAAGTGACTTTCACAGAATCATTCAATAGGTCAGTGAAGATGCTAGAAGTCCAAGATTCCTGATGAATATCCTATATCCTTACCACTAGACAGTGCCCCTCTATAGACTAAAAAATCGCAGTGGGCAGTTTCTATAGTCTGCACTGAGACAGAATAAAATGTAGTTTGCTTTGCTGTGCTGTATTGATTTTTACAATCCAGATAGCAATAAAAATCTGTTTCTGTCAGTGTACTTAGCTTTTATGATGACAAAGAAATGTAAACTTGGGATATTTGCCTGAATAAAACAATTTTTAAAAACCAAATTGAAATCTGCTAATCTCAGAGATATTTACATATGTTGTGAGATATGGGAAAATATGTCAAGTGCTTTGAAAACTTGAAAATACTGAAAAATGCTAGCTATTATTATATAAATGAGCTCATTTAAAGTTGGATTTGAGTGCTGTGGTTGTCCTAACTTTGAACCTTTTTTGGTACCCAGCTGATTAAACAATATGTATTAATTGTAAAATTCTACTAAAGACATGAATGATTTAATCATTTTTACACGTTTCGCTTCACTTTAGAGGCAAAGATTCTTAAAATATACTACCACTGTTCGGTTTTTGTTCTTCTCTAAACAAGCAAAAAGCCGGTAACTACCTCAACTGTCAGTTCCTTTTAGCTCAGATGACAAGACAGGAGTCCATGCTGTGACTACAGCTGCTATCTATCCAGTGGCATTTGTTAATTAAGCTGTTTAACATTGTTGTGCTTTCTCAAATCTTGGCTCCTTTTAAAAAGAAACAAAATCATAGGTTAGTAGCTATTTTGAGGCTTCTTAAAAAGTGATTGTTTTGGTTGTTGAGTTCTGTGAAGAATTTTGAAAAATATTTCTTGTGATGAAAAAAGTCAAATATAATTAAATTTGTTTAAGCATGATATCTATGTCATCTAGTAAGTAGTACAAAGGCAGAGTTCAAAAATAGCTTTTCTGTAGGGTGCAGTCACTAACTTAATTTAGGTCCTTACTACTTCACATTTAAATTAATAATAAATAACACATAGTAATGTTTACAAAATTTTTTCTAATGCCTTAGAATCTCCATTGTTTCTGCAGTTTGGAATGGGCTTTGGGTATCTATAGCGTGTATCTCCTTACATGTCTCACTCCCAGTCTCTTTCACTTTTTTCTTTTACTTTCAGTGGCAATATTAACCTCAGACTCAGAAAGTTTGCTTTTCATTTCAAGTTTTTTGACAAACCCTGCTTATTATTTCTATATATTTTTCCTTCATTTTCACATATATTTGTCACTCACATTTGAATGAATAATTCACATAATTGCTCACAAACTAGTGAGTTAGGTAGTGCAAGTATGATTAGAATTGTTTTTCCCCTTTTATAGATGAAGGAACCAGAGGCACATAGCCAGGAAATGTCTCAGTTCAGGATTGATTTTTAGGTCTTGAGTCCAGTATTTGTTATTTTATACCAACACTGGCTCCTGAATAAATGAAACAGTATCTTCTCTTATCTAGAACCTCTCTTTTCTAATTCATCCTATGGCCAACTGTTGAAAAGATTCCTTAGGTTTACAACAGTAGCTAAGCTATTATGTCTATGAGCACTAGTAGTTTTCTCTCCATGATAATCTTAAGAGAAGAAAGGGAAAGGAGAAGGAAAATGATTAGGTGAAAAAGAAGCATAGTTTGTGATAGTGGTCAACAAACTGGACTTAGAATCAGAATAAGTATAATCCTCTCATTTATAGATGGGGAAATTGAGGCCCAGGTTGAATAATTATCTTGTGGTCACATCAAGTAGTAAGCTTCAGTGATAGGATTCTACCTAGATTCTCTGACTAGAGAACTAATGCTTTTTCTACTGTTCCTAATAGTTTATTATATTCCTCCACCACTTATTTTCAGCCCTATACAATGCTACCTGCTTTGTTTCTAGTTTATTATTGCTACCGAAAGTATTGCTATGAGTTCTTTGTTATGTATGGGATCTTTCCCTCTGTCTTTGGAGTTTTTACCCACTACTGGCATGTCTTGAGTCAATATTGAATTTACTTGCTTTTCTAAGCATAGTTCCAATTTGTTTTCCAGAACAATTAGACCAATTCATAGTTGCCCCAGCAGTGTATTAGTCTTCCCACAATCTCTCTAGCTTTGAATATTTAAAGGCTCTTCTCCAACACAGTTCTCCATGCATGTAGTAGCACCACATAAGAGTTATTGATAATTCCAACCACAGAAATAACTCCTTTAGGTGATTTTTTTGATGATTAACTTGAAGGGAGGTGTAAAACAAGGAGATGCATATTTATCAAAAGAATTAGCTGGTATCATGGAATACTGCCCAGGTAAGGTCCAAAGAGACCTCTATACTGGAGATACCTGCCATTTGCTTTTTATAGATGATATAACAGTTGTATTCAGCACCCGAACTTAAGTCTTCTAAGTCCAATATTCTTTTAAACTAAAGCTGCTTCTTGAATAAATGAAAAACAGTATATTCCCTCATATCAGAACCTCTCTTTTCCAATTTATCCTGTAGGCAGCTGTTGGAAGATTCTCCCTTAGCTTCACACAGTGGCTAAGCTCACCACAAGATTTCCTCAGTAAGATCTGTGATTACCCAAAAGAGATCACTATAAGAACCATCCATATAGGGCAAACTAAATGGATGGAAAAATACCAATTGTTTAAGCTGACATGCACATAAGTGTCTAGTTCTTTAAGCTTGTGTATCTATACTTATATCTTGAATGAACTCAAGAGGCCGACAGTAAGTAGCACTCGGAATTAAATAGGAGAAAGGTTGGATTATATTTGAGAGACTGCACAATATTTCAACAATACTAAGTTTTTCTGTTGCAAAGTCTCATCTTTCTAGCATAAATGTGCTGTGAAGCTCTGTGAGTCTTAGAACACCATCAATCTGTTAATGCCAAGGTCTGTGCTAGGCTCTGATGATACAAATACAAAGAAAACAATCCCCGTCCAAAAGCAACTTCTAATTGTGGAGATAACATACAGGATGGAATGGAGATACTTAACAGAGAAGATGTGCCCAGAAAAGTTTCTTAAAGGAGATAGATTTTAGCTAGATTTAAATAAGCCAGGAGACAAAGAAGGAGAGGGAGAGCTTTTTATGCACAGGGGACTACAGCCAATCCAGCCATTGAATGAATTGTTGGAACTCCTGGGAGACCTTTATCACACTGGATTGTAGAATGTAATTAAAGATTAAGGTATTCTAAATCTGAAGAGAGAGAAAGGGGCCAGGTATCAGAAGGATTTTAAAAACCAGAGGATTTTATATTTGATCATGGAAGTAATGGGGAGCTACTTGAATTTATTAAATAGGTTAGTGACATATGCCTGAGGAAGAACAATTTAATAACTGTAGAAGATGAACTGTAGTGGAGAAAGACATGAGGCAGGGAGAATAACCAGAAGGCTCTTATTGTATAGGGTAGCTAGATAATAGATAAGAGTGATGGACCTAGAGTCAGGAAGACCTGAATTAAAAATCTGGCCTCAAGACATTCTGGCTGTGTGACTTTGGGCAAGTCATTTAACCCTGATTGCCTCACTACATCTTTAAAATGAACATGAGAAGGAAATGGCAAATCCCTCTAGTTTCTTTGTTAAGAAAACACCAAATAAGGTCATGAAGAGTTGGACACAACTAATTGGCTAAAATAACAAAATTATGGAATTGTTCGGGTATGAGGTGATGAGAGCCTATACCAGGATGTTGGCAGTATCAGAGGAGGTAAGATAGCACATGCAAGAACTGTTTACAAAGATAGAATGACAAGATTTGGCAACAGTATGGATATGAGGGAATGGGGAAGTCAAGGATGATAGCAGGGTTTAGATCCTGTATGACTTGGAGGATAGTGGCATTCTTGAAAGTAATAGAAAAGCTAGGGAGAGGTGGATTTGGAGGGACTTTAGGCCTGAATAAATCTGAGAACCATCAACATAGGGTTCACCATTGAATCTATAGGAGTTGATAAGATCACCAAATAAAATGGGTCTTAAGCTTTTATTAAGAGCCTACTGTGTGCCAGGCATTGCTAAGCACTGGGAATCCAAAAAGAAGCAAATAACAGATCCTGCCCTCAAAGAACCCTGTCTAGCTGTTGTAATCAACAGTATCAAAGGCTGCAGAGGTTGAGAAAGCATGAGAATTGAGAAAAGTTAATTAGGTTTGACAATTATATCTTTGATAACTTTGGAGAGAACAGTTAAAGGTAAATGATGAGGTCAGAAGCCAGACTGCAGAGAAAAGATAGTGAGGAAAGGAAGTGGAGGCACTTAATATAGATGACTTAAGAAGTCTAGCCACACAAAAAATTGGAAAATAAGGGTATGCCCTCCAATTGGGGAATGGCTGAACAAATTGTGGTATATGTTGGTGATGAAATACTATTGTGCTCAAAGGAATAATAAATGGGAGGTATTCCATGGAAACTGGAATGACCTCCAGGAATTGATGCAGAGCAAAAGGAGCAGAACCAGGAGAACATGTACACAGAGACCGATACACTGTGGTACAATCAAATGTAATGGACTTTCTCCATTAGTGGCAATGCAGTGATCCCGAACAACTTGGAGGGATCTATGAGAAAAAACATTCCCATTCAGAGGGAAAACTTTGGGAATAGAAACAGAGGAAAAACAACTGCTTGAATATGTGGGTTGAGGGGATGTAGACTCGTAAATGAACATCCTAATGCAAACACCAACAACATGGAAATAGGTTCTGATCAAGGACACATGTAATACCCAATAAAATTGTGCATCTGCTGTGGGGAGGGTGGGGGAAATGGGAGAGAGGGAGGGAAATAATATGATTCTTGTAACCAAGGAGTAATGCTTTAAATTGACTAAATAATTCAAAAGGGAAAATAAAAGGTCTAGCCACAAAATTGAAAGAGAGATATAATAACTAGTGGGGATAGACAAATCAAGTAAAGGTTTTTGGAGGATAAGTGAGATGGAGGTGTGATTGTAGTGAATAAGCAAGCAGCCAATGGAGGAGAAATTGAAGATTAGTGAGAGAGGAGATGATGGAAATTTTATATTTTATCTTAGAGGCTAAGGAAGCCACTGTAGTTAGCTGAGTAGGGGAATAACATGTTAAAGAAAATTATTTTGGCAGTAGTATATAGAATGAACTGAAAGTGCAAAGATTCTTGACAGAGAGACCCATTAGGAAGCCTTTGAAATAATTTAGTTGAGAGGTAGTGAGATCAGTTAAGAAATCTTTAAAATAATGTAGGTGAGAGGTGATGAAGTTTAGAATTAAGGTGGTAGCTTTGTGAGTTGAGAAGGATTTGGTTGCAAGAGATAGTAGAAAGTGGTAAAATTTGTACAGTTGATCAAACAGGTGAGGGAGAAAAAGGAATCTTAGATTAATTCTGAGATTTTGAATTTGAGACACCGTAAGGTTAGTGTCAACTTCGACATCTGAAGATTCATATTTGTGTATGACCCAAAGGATAATGGAGAGATGCATGATAGATGTAATTTAGAAGTAGGCTAGAGCATAATTGAAATGATGCAAGAGGAATTGACCACCATTGAAGTAAACTATAAATTATATAATAAAATGTATGGCAAAGGCATTTTTTTTTATGATTTTGTGGTTAATTATGTAGTAATGAAGAGTAAGAATAGACTAGTGGGAGCATCTGATCCATCCTCATTCATTTTACAGATGAAGAAATTTAGATGGCTATTAGGCTACTTTCAATAATGTCAGAACCAGAATTCCAACCTAGGTTTTATGGCTCCCAAGTCCAATGATCACTGCACTGAACAACATTGCTTTATACTATACTACCTGACCCTTCTGTTTGTAGGGAAGGAGGCATACAAATGATTAGGAATTGGTTTCAGAATTGGTGTACTTCTAAATATTGATATTATGTATTAGCGTGGAAAGCATAAGAAAGAATGATACTATTTTTACTTGGAATATTTTATATTCATAGATCTCTTAACCTGTTTGGGCATTGTTCAATTCATTCACCAAGTATTTTAAGAAGACACTATGAGAAAGATTCTCACTGAGTATTTTACTTGTTCATTTAAGTGATCCACATTTTGACCTGGTGACAGTTATTGTATGTTTGATGTAGAATGCTGGTATTCTTTCAAAGAAAGAATATTGTAGATTACAGGAAGCATTTGTGGAAAGAAAGAATTATATAGAATGAACTGGAATTGCAAAGATACTTGAGGCAGAGATCAATTAGGAGGCCTTTGAAGTAATTTATTATTGATTTGGTGTCAGGAGAGATAATGGATTCAAATCCTGTCTTGGATGCTTAGTTATGGAACAGTGTAAATCTGTCAATTTTCAGTTTTATCATCTCTAAAATAGAGATAAGCCTACCTTATTGTATTGTTGGGATGACCAAAATGAGATAGTATGTGACAAGCACTTGTCAAATCTTAAAAGTACTTTATAAACACCAGCTATTACTATTATTTTGATTTAATTTTTGTTTGTTCCATCACTGTCTTGCACTAGTCTAAAATCTTCCAGGTCATGGAAAACAATGAACTAGGGTCTTTAAAACCTTTTGCTTTTGCTCATTACCTCTATATTTGTGTTTTCTCAATACAGTTAATTAAATTGGATACACACATTTTAGAATATGTGATTCAATAAATGTAGCAAATAAAAAAAGTGGTTTTCATTTGAAAATAATACTATTGACAGAAGTAATATGTCCCTTTAAAAGCTAGAGGGTGCAAAGGATTCCTTTTAGAATTATTGCAAGGAAAAAACCAAATTTACAGTGTTGCATTATTTTATCCCTTTAAGTATTAGTGGGAGAATTTTTTTGTTCTTTATTGCCCCAGGTTACTATTTCTTTACTGAATCAAATTAAATGTGATTTTTTTGAAGTTCTTTATGTTGTAATAAATGTTTTACAAAGAAGAAGAAATTGTTTCCTGTTACCTTTTTCTTTTCTTTCTTTTTTTTTAATTTTTATTTTTAAAACCCTTACCTTCTGTCCCGGAGTCAATACTGTGTATTGACTCCAAGGCAGAAGAGTGGTAAGGGCTAGGCAATGGGGGTCAAGTGACTTGCCCAGGGTCACACAGCTGGGAAGTGTCTGAGGTCAGATTTGAACCTAGGACCTCCGGTCTCTAGGGCTAGCTCTCAATCCACTGAGCTACCCAGCTGCCCCCCCTGTTACCTTTTTCTGGGAAAAATGTTACTCATCAAGTATTATCTGTAATGGGGAGAAGCTAGAAGCCTTCCCAATAAGATCAGGAATGAACCAAGGATACCTGTAATCCCCAATATCATTTAACATAGTATTAGAAATGCTAGCAATAGCAATAAAAGAAGAAAAAGAAATAAAAGTGGTCAGTGTGAGCAAAAAAGTAATAAAACTATCTCTGTTTACTGATGATATGATGATTATATATATAAGAAATCCCAGAAAATCAACTAAAAAGTTAGTTGAAACAATAGATAATTTTAACAAAGTAGTAGGATATTTTAAAAATCCACATAAATCACAAGCATTTTTATATAATACTGACAAAGTCCTGCCAGAAGAGATGAAAAGAGATACTAAATTTAAAGTAACCACAGATGGAATAAAATACCTGGAAATTTAAACCCAGGAACTACATGAACATTATAATAAAATACTTATTACACAAAGTCAGATCTAAATAAATAGAAAAATAGTAATTGCTCATGGATGGGCAGGAACAAAATAATTAAAATGACAAAACTACCTAAACTTATTTATTTAATGCCATCCTGATTAAATTACCAAAAAAATTATTGAGTTAGAAAAAAATAACAAAAAATTCATTTGGGTGAATAAAAGATCAAGCCTATCAAAGGAATTAATGAAAAAAATGTAAAGGAAAGTGATCTAGTAGTACTAGATTTTAATTGTATTCTAGAGCAGTAATTATCAAAACTCTCTGGTACTGATTAAGAAATAGAAAGATGACCAGCAGAAAAGAACAGACATACAATGGATAGCAGTAAAAGATTATGGTAATCAGATAATTGACAAAACCATAGATCCAGAATTTTGAGATAAGTCACTTTTTGGGGAAAATTGCTGGGATAACTAGAAACTAATTTGACAGAAATTAGGTATAGACCAATATACACCATTCACTAAAATGGATACATTATCCAGATATAAAAAGAGATGCCATAAGTAAATTAGAACAGGAAACATACTACCTATAAGATTTATGGATAGGAGAGAAATTTGAGTCAACAAGAGATGGGGAGAGCATTGTGAGATGTAAAAAGGATAATTTTGGATATATTAAATTGAAAAGTTTTGGAACAAATAATCTCTGCCAAGATTAGAATGAAAGTAGAAAATTGGGGGAAATTTTCATAACCTCTCAGAGGTTTCATTTCTAAAATATGTAGTTAACTTTGTCAAATTTATAAGAATAAGGGCCATCCTCCACTTGATAAAGGAGCAAAAGCTATGAACAGGGAAGAGATGAAGAAATCAAAGCCATATATGAAAAAATGCCCCAAATTACTACTGTTTAGAGAAATGTAAACTAGAACAACTCAGAGGTATCACCTCACACTCACCAGATTGCCTAAAATTACAAAAGGGCAAAGTGATAAATGTTGGAGAGAATGTGGGAAAATGGGGACACTAATGCATGTTGGTAGAGCTGTGAACTGATCCAAATATTTTGGAGAGAAATGTGGAATTACACTCAGACTTACAAAACTATATATCCTGTCTATTTTCTAAGGAGATTAGGGAAAGAGGAAAAGAATCCATATTTTCCAAAATATTTATAGCAGCTCTCTTTGTGGTGGCAAAGAATTGGAAACTGAGGGGATGCCTGTCAGGTGGGGAATAGCTAAACAAATTGTTGTATATAATTAATTGTGTTGGAATACTACTGTGCTGTTAGAAATGATGAACAAACTGATTTTTAAAAAACCTGGAAAGAATTATACCAGATGATGAACAGTGAAATGAATAGTGCCAGGAGAATATAATAAACAGCCACAGAACTAAATTGAGATTATCTCCAGAAAGGTAATCTTTCTGGAAAGAAAGATCTGAGCAGAAAGATAAAACACAAAAGACTTAATTTATATAAATATGTTAGCCTACTTGATGATATCCTATGTGAAGTGAGGAAAGAATGGGAGAGGTTGGGACACTTGTGGATGGGATCTATTATGTAGATATGAAGAAAGGTATATTAAACATATAGGAGATTTGTGATTTCATTAATGTAATTCTTGAATTTTTTTTTCCTTGGTTACATGATTCATGTTGTCTCCCTCCCCTTTTCCCTCCCCCCTCCTGGTGTTGACAAGCAATTTCACTGGGTTATACATGTATTATCACTCAAAACTTATTTCTATATTATTCATCTTTATAAAAGAGTACTTAAAAAAAAAAAACCTATGCCTTCCATCTTGGAATCAATGCTGTGTATTGTTTCCAAGGCAGAAGAGTGGTAAGGGCTAGGCAATGGGGGTTAAGTGACTTTCCCAGGGTCACACAACTGAGAAGTGTCTGAGGTCAGATTTGAACCTAGGACCTCCCGTCTCTAGACCTGGTTCACAGCTACCCAGCTACCCAGCTGCTCCTTAAAAGAGTAATCTTTTGAAAAACCAAAACCCCAAATCATAGTCCCATATTAACAAGTGATAAATCATATGTTTTCTTCTGTATTTCTACTTCCACACTTCTTTCTTTAGCTGTGGATAGCACTCTTTCTCATAAGTCCCTCAGAATTGTCCTGGATCATTGTATTGCTATTAGTAGCAAAGTCTATCCATTTGATCATCACACAATGTTTCAATTACTGTGTATAATGTTCTCCTGGTTCTGCTTATTTCACTCCACATCAGTTCATGTGGGTCTTCCTAGTTTTTAAAGAAATCATTCAGTTCATCATTCCTTATAGCACAATAGAATTCCATCACTATCATATACTGCAATTTGTTAAGTCATTCCCCAATTGAGGGACATCTCATTTCCATTTTTTTTTGCTACCACAAAATGTCCATCCCCATTTAAAAAAAATCTCTTTGGGATACAAACCTAGTAATGATATTGCTGGATCAAAGGTATGCATTCTTTTAAAGCCCTTTGGGCATAGTTCCAAATTGCCTTCCAGAATTGTTGGATCAATGCACAATTCCACCAGCAATATATTAGTGACCCAATTTTGCCACATCCTCTCCTTTATTATTTTCCTGTGCTGTCATATTGGCCAATTTGCTAGGTGAATATAATATCTTTACATGTGGAAATGCATGTTTTGTTTGGTTTTGTAAACATTTGAATATTAATAATAAAATTAATTTAAAATATAGTTATTGATAAAGAAGATTTTATAAAAAGTTTCTATTCTCATAAACTTGAGACTGTATGAAGACTTGGCTTTGTCCATGATGTGTCTTTACAGGTAGTTTGCAGGGACTATGGGACTGAGTTCTCTGGCTTGTGGACATTTGAATTTCAAAAGAATCTCAGGGAGCAGAACAAAAATAGAGAACATTTAGAAATATCTGTGGACTCTAGTTGGAAGGTCAAGGCTCTTTGCCCCCTGGCAGTTGTAGTGGGAAGAGAGGCTGCATGGCATAGTCAATAGGGCACTGACTGAATTTAGAGCCAGAAAGCTCTCAAGTTTAAATCCAGTCTCAGATTTTCCTAGCTGTGTTACCCATAGAACATGCTGTTGATAGTGAATCTGCAGATGAAGATTAAGTTAGATACAACAAAATTTTAGGAATTGAGTTTTTAGATTAAATGTGTTCTTGAAGTTGACTGTAATCTCATTTTCCCATCAACTTCCATTATTATTTCACAGGTGTTGAAATGAGAACAAATTATAGTAGTGTGGTATAGTGGTTTGAATCAGCCTGTTGTGGCTATAGTCTTGTTCTACTCTAAGTGACCACATTTGGGGTTTTCTTGGCAAAGATACTAGTGTGGTTTGCCATTTCCTTCTTCTGCTCATTTTACAGATGACAAATCTGAGACAAACAAGGTTAAGTGACTTGCCCAGGGTCACACAGCTAGTGGGTGTCAGAGGCTAGATTTGAATTTAAGAAGATGAACCTTCTTGACTCTAGGCCTGACCAGTCTAACTTCCCCCAAGTCAGCAGAACCTAGTTCCAAAGTATGTCTTAGATCTATTCTCAGTTGCAAGTTCCTCCTCTCTTTTTAAAATATATTTTGTATTAATCTCTTCAGATTGTATCTTGTATCCCCCCAACTTTTCTAAACTAGGCCTAAAATCTAAGCCTCACTTTTAGTACAGTGTTTTTTTTTCCCTATTATCTCATACTATCTTGTATATTTCTAGTGGTTTTGAATTTCACCTTGACTCCAGACTTGATTAGTGTTTTACAAACTTTTTAAGATTGTAAACCTCTTGTTTTCCCTAACTTGAAATCCCCATGTCTGTTGTTTGGGTGGCTTTCAGGTAATGAATCAGGCATAAATTAAATGACTACTATGGTTATGTCTTAATTCAAAGAATATTTGTTTTTTATGTAACACAAATTGAAAATCACTTATTTGTTCTATTTCTCTGCCTACATGCAGAACTATATGGAGACTGTTCTGGACTGAAGAATAATTACATCTTTTTTGGACCTGAATATCATTGGTGTAGGAATTCCTCTTCTACCAACATGAAGCTGCATCATTGGCTTTGATTTTATTTAGTTTTATAGGTTTGACTGGAGATACTGAGAGAAAAGTGACTTGCTTGCTTGCTTGTCAGGATATGTCAGAGTACTTCCATTGTTGTTATTTTAGTTTTTATATTTTATGCAATTTTATTGATGCCTTTTGTTTTTATATCATATTTATTTTTTAATAGATCTCTTCTGCCCAGATCCATTTTAACAGAGTAAAAAAGAAAGGGAATAAAAGCATTGTAGTAAAATTAACTAATTCATCAACTTTATCTTGAAGTATAGTATATAAAATATTCTTAATGCATAGTTCTCAACTTCTTTAAATGACAGGAAGTAGATATATAGTCTCAGTTCTTCTCTGAGGCTAAGTATGATCATAGTAATTACAGTTTTCTGGAAATACTGATGATTTTTGTGGATTCATCTTGTGTCCTGCTACTTTACAGAGGCTAATAATTATCTTAGTTTCTTTGCTGCCTCTCTGAGGTTTTCTCATTACCTCATTTCTCATTACCATATCATCTACAAATAAGGATAAAATTGTCTTTTTTGCTGGCATTTATGCTTTTTCTTGTCATTACTTTCTGATATTTTTAGAATTGTCAAATGATAGTGTTGGGGAACAGGTTATATATATCCTTGCTTTATTACTGTATTTACTGGAATTTTTTTGTTTTCCTATTGCAAATAATGCTAGCTTTTGTTTTTAGGTAGATGATTTTTATTCATATCAAAAATGGTACCCAAGCCAAAGTCAAGTGACTGGCCCTATAGGCAGCACGTCAAGCTGAAAGTCTTGAGTTCTGAAGGAGGGTGTGATATATTGGGAGAGGCTTCCGGAGACTAGAAGAGTCACTGGACTTTGGCTTGGATTTAGTCCCCATTTGAAGTGGATTGTGGATTCTCCCAGGAACATATTCTAAACCTGAGGCTTTCACCTCTGAGCTAAATAAACTGGAGAATCACTAAATCTTTTCTAAGCCACAATTTTGGAGACTTCTAGATTCCATGTTGACAGCTTAATTTAAGATATGCAGCACCTTTGAAACCTATTGGTTCCTTCAACATTAAGGTCTGAAGACCGACTATAGTGAAACTAGACTTGCTGACAATCACCACTTTTATTTCAAAGTGCCTCCACACGCCCACCCCTAGAATGCCTTAAATGCCCCTCTTTGGTTGAACATCCATCTTTTAAAAATGATTATTATGCTCAAGTTTGCAGGGTATATCATTTAGGATTGCAGCTTTAATTTCTTTACTTTCTTGGAATGTAATATTCTGTTAACCTTGGATTTCTCATGACTAGAATATTTTGTTATTTGGTCATGCTCATGGTTTCTTGCAGCTCTTGCTATTTCTCTTTGAAATAGTTAAATTTAACCACAGAGGTTGCAAGTTAGGTTTTCTACTCTGCTATTCACTTTTTCTTCCCAACTATCCAATCTGTTGCACCATCTCATGGACTCTACATCTCTTGGATATTTATTCTCTTCTCTCTTCCAACACTGCCACCATTCTGGTTCAGGTTCTCATCACTTCATACCTGGATTATTGCATTAGTCTGATCAGTTGATTTCCCTACCTCTGTCTTAGCATGCCAGACTATCAGATTGATTTTCCTGTCTGTAGACTTGACCATATCTATTTTCATCTCATCGTCTTGGTTTTGCTCACTTCACTTTGTATTAGTTCGTAAAAGGCTTTCCAGGTTTTTCTGAAACCATCTGTTCATCATTTCTTATAGCATAATAGTGTATTCTATCACAATCACATACCATGAACACTTGTTCAACCATTTCCCAACTGATGAGCATTCCCTCTGACTTTCAAACCCTTTCAGAGCCTGACACCTTTCTACCTTTCCAGTCTTCTCACACTTCACTCCTCTCCATGATTTCTACAGTCCAGTGACACTGACTTTGCTGAAAAGTAGCCCTTCTCTCTCTTTTGACTCTGGTACATTTTCACTGACTATCTCTCTATCCTGGAATTCTTCCCCTCCTCACCTCTGCTTTCAGAAATGAGCCTTCCTCATTTATTTCAGCCTCACATAAAATCTCACCTGTTAGAATTCTTACTCATGATTCCCCCTTAATACTAATGGTTTCCCTCTGAGATTGCTTCCAGTTTATTCTGTATGTCTTTTATATGTAGATAACTGTTTGAATGTTGTCTCTGTCATGAGTATGTGAATCTTTGAGAACAGGAAATATATTTGCCATTATTTGTATCCTTAGAACTTAGCTTGATACTGTGTCTGCAGTAAAGCACTTAACAAATACTTCTTTGCTGACTAACTGGCTCTATATCTTAAATTTGAAGTATGATTAGTCTTTCCCTCAAAGCTGTCTTTTTATTTTCTCAATTGGTGTTTTGTCTTCCATATTCAGAAGTTCTGGGTTTTCTTGTATTATTTCTTGCCTTATGTTATTTAGATTTTTTGATTTGTCTTTTTTTTTTAGACTGGTGATCTTTAAGTTATTTTCTCTGTGTATTGTGTCTTCATGGTCAATTCTTTTGGCTTGCATAGGATTTATGTTAGTCTTAAGCCCAAAAGAGTTAGAACTAAGAAATAAGGAAGAGTCCTCTATGTTCAGAAATATTGATAGCAACTCTTTATCTGGTGACAAATGTGATATGCAAATCACTTTAAAAGACTGATATATATTAATTTAAGGTCGCCAAGGAATTCAGCTATGTAATTCCTAAATGAAAACTCAAGTCAGCAGTCAACCTTTTATGGAGTTTTTAATTACAAAAAGGAGGAAGAAAGGTATTAGAGAGAGACAGAAAAGAGAAGGGAAAGGAAGGGGAGGGAGGGGAAGGGAGGGGAGGGGGAGGGGAGGGGGAGGGGAGGGAAGGGAAGGGAAGGGAAAAGAATAGGGCTTAAATACCCACTCTGCTTAGGCTGGGCCAAAGGCCCAAGGCCTTGGATAGCCGAGGCAAAGAAAAGAGATCAGTCCCTATCACTCACGTGACCAAAATGGAGAAACAGTCTGAGGGCCTCCACTCCAAGCACCAGGCTCTCACAACCACACTCTCCTCCACCCAGGAAGTTCCAGTACTCCTCAACTCTCCTCTACCTCACTTCCTGTGTCTCCCCTGTGCCAATGGTGGCTCTAGCTTAACCCAGGACCGCCCAGAGGTCTGCCCCCTTTGCACATGTCTGTTGAAGGCCATATTCTCAAATAATTAAATCTTGAGCTTTGCTGCAGCCCTTTCTAAATCCTGTTACCTTGAGTAGGGTGGAGATTGTAGTTTCCAAGGCCTGATTCTGTCATTCCAAGTATCTCTATTGTTATTGATCAGGAAATAGCCAAATCCCATCCTCTAGAGAATGGTTTGAACAGGGTTGATTAGTTTTGAAATTCACACAAAGGACTGGAAACTAAGGGAATCAATTTAGGAATGACAATACATTTTAGCATATGAATGTAGTGGAATATTATGTTGTAAGAAATAAGGAGATATGTGATTTAGAAAAGGCATAGAAAAACTTATAAACTGATGTGGAGCCAGGACAATTTTTACAATGATATCAATATTATAAAAATAATAATAGCAATAGTTATCATTTATATAGTGCTTACTATGTGTATGGGGTGTTCAGGGAGGGTTAGTATCTCTGGTATGGAGGGCTTGTCATGCCCTCTTAGGGCAGCTCTCCAGCCTCTGACCCTCACCTGACACCCAGCTCTCGCTTGTGGCTCCTAGTAGCTGCTAGCATGGCAGTGGCCACACCCCAGGCAATGGCTTTGACAGGCTGGCTAAACCTTGTGAGGGTAGCCATTGGGTCGTCGACCCCTGGTGAACCAAAGCTTTGCTCACCCAGCATGTGAAGACTGCTTCGGCTGAACAGACGGAAGAAACCAATAAGAAGGTTCAGTGGCTGAGATGGCAATACAGCAAGGCACTGTGGAGTGCTTAGGGTGTGTTGGAGCACAAAGGACAGCATGGCCATCCAATGCAGCTGAGGAAGTCTCCAGGTGTAACGACTTTTCCTGCCAATGGACCCAGGCTTCCAACGCCAAGAGAGTGGGACTGTCTCTGTGCATTGACTTTTCCACTTAAATCTTCTTCATGCACAAGTGTTTTTGTGCACACTCATCTACATCACAGATGAAAGCACACAAAGACAATCGTCATCCTCGGTTACTGAGAGACGACTAGTACTAAATTATGTGAACACAGAATAGTATGCATGTCAGACCTTTGGGAAAGGAAAGATTTTAAAACCAAGCAAGACTTAGAAAAAGTCACAAAATGTAAAATAAATAATTTTGATTACATCAAATTAAAAAGGTTTTATACAAACAAAACCAATGTAACCAAAATTAGAAGGGAAGTAACAAATTGGGAAACAATCTTCATAACTAAAACCTCTGACAAAGGTCTGATTACTCAAATTTACAAAGAGCTAAATCAATTGTACAAAAAACAAGCCATTCTCCAATTGATAAATGGGCAAGGGACATGAATAGGCAATTTTTAGTCAAAGAAATCAAAACTATTAATAAACACACGAAAAAGTGTTTTAAAATTCTTAAAATCAGAGAAATGCAAATCAAAACAACTCTGAGATATCACCTCACACCTAGCAGATTGGACAGCAACAGAAAGAAATGAATGCTGGAGGGGATGTGGCAAAGTTGGGACATTAATTCATTGCTGGTGGAGTTGTGAATTGATCCAACCATTCTGGAGGGCAATTTGGAACTATGCCCAAAGGGCGATAAAAGACTGTCTGCTCTTTGATCCAGCCATAGCACTGCTGGGTTTGTACCCCAAAGAGATAATAGGGAAAAAGACTTATACAAGAATATTCATAGCTGCACTCTTTCTGGTAGCAAAAAATTGGAAAATGAGGGGATGCCCTTCAATTGGGTAATGGCTGAACAAATTGTGGTATATGTTGGTGATGGAATTCTATTGTGCTCAAAGGAATAATAAACTGGAGGAATTCCATGGGAAATGGAACAACCTCTAGGAAGTGATGCAAAGCGAAAGGAGCAGAACCAGGAGAACATTGTACACAGAGACTGATTGTACACTGTGGTACAATCGAATGTAATGGACTTTCTCCATTAGTGGCAATGCAGTGATCATGAACAACCTGAAGGGATCTATGAGAAAGAACATTATCCATATTCAGAGGAAAAACTGGGAGTAGTAACACTGAAGAAAAACAACTGCTTGATTACATGAGTCAAGGGGGATATGATTGGGGATATAAACCCTAAATGAACATCCTAGTGCAAACATCAACAGCATGGAAATAGGTTCTGATCAAGGACACATGTAATACCTAGTGGAATTGTGCATTGGCTATGGGAAGGGGGAGGAGGGGAGGGAGGAATAGAATATGATTTTTGTAATCAAGGAATAATGTTTGAAATTGACCAAATAAAAAAGGAAGGAAGGAAGGAAGGAAGGAAGGAAGGAAGGAAGGAAGGAAGGAAGGAAGGAAGGAAGGAAGGAAGGAAGGAAGGAAGGAAGGAAGGAAGAAATTACAGGCATCAGTAGCAGCTAGAACTCAAAATGCCTTTCTTTTTCTATTTTCCAACCAATTATCCATGTGTGTAGTTTCTAAATAGTGAATCCAAGTCTTAAATAGTGTTTTTTGGTTTTTATACCACCTTTTTCACTTATGATTTTTAAATAATAGCACTTAAATTTCTTTGTTTAACTGTTAACCCTAATATTCATATTTAGCTTGATGGGATTTTCTGGTTTGTTTTTGTTCGTTTTCAGTATTTTTAGGGGAGGCTCATTATTTTTTCCACTTTGTCATTGAAACATAAGAATGGCATATTAGTAATTTCAGCTTAGTCCAAAAAATGAGGAATTTTTCCAAAAAAATTAAAAGATGGACCAGAAAAAATAAATGAAAAAATAAAGCTATCTTCATCAATAGACCTAGCATCATGTTTTAATTTTCATTTTTGCCATTAAAGAGAAAGAACTCTTCTAGATGATATCAAATAAATTTTTAGAACATTCTGTAATCAATTATATTCTGTAAAGTGGGACGTTGGAGGCCTTTTTGCCCTTTACAGCATTTTAAATGAAAAATTGATCAATCAAAAAGTGTTATGTGCTTGCTACATGTCAGACACTGGTGATACAAAGGCAAAAAAAAAAAACAACAATCCTTATTGTGATCCAGGTACTATGATCTAGGCAAAAAAAGAATCACTGTCTGCAGTGAAGGAGTTCATGTTCTGCCAAGGGACATAAAATTCAAATACATAATTATAAACAAATACATGCAATATAAATACATAAATGGGCGACTATTTGGTATAGTGGTTAGGGAGTTGACCTAGGAGCCAGGAAGACCTGGTTTCAAGACTTGCCTCTGACATGTAGTGGCTGTATGTCTGGGTAAGTCATTCAGCCTGTTAGTATTCTAGGCCAGAGATGTCAAGCAATCACTGGGAATGAGATTAAAATGTAATTGGGAAATAATTAACAAAATAAATAAAAATACAATAGAATATTATTATGTTATTTTCTAATCAAAATGCTACTGTAGGATTTAGTGGCTCTGTTCTGTTTGAGTTTGGCATCAATATTCCAGGCAACTTACTAATACTAAAAGTTGAGCAATGATGATGCCATCTGATTTTCTCTTAAGTTTTCTCATCTGGCAATTCTCCACACCATTGAAATAACAAACTTAGTCCAAATGTTTAAATAAATACTTTATTTATTTAAAGAAAGATCCTAGCAGTTTGGGGAAGCAAAAATGGCTCATATAATAGGTGATGCTTGATCTTGGAAATACACTAAAGATTCTAAAATGCATCAGGAAGAAGGGAAGTTACATTTCAGGCATGGAGGACAACCAATACAACAGTTCAAAGTTGGGAGATAGGGTGATATGTATAAGGAACAGGAAGGCCAATTTGACTACTGTCAAGTTTAAAGGGAGGGAATGAGTATAAATAAAGTGGGAAATAAATAAAGTTCAACTTAATTGAAGCCAGGTTGTAAAAAGGTTCTAAATGGCAAATAATGAAATTTGTCTTTAACCCTACTTGTAATAAGGAGCCATTGGAATTAATTGAGTAGTAGGGGAGTGATGATGTCAGATCAATGCCTTAGGAAAATCTGGCAACTTTTCTATAATATAATTTGGATAGAGGAGAAAACAGAGGCAGGGAGAACATTAAGGAGACTATTAAAATATTCCAGACAAGAAGTCATAACAGTCTAAATTAGGGTAACAGCTATATAAGTAGAGAGATGATGAGATGTGGTAAAAATAACAAGACCAGATATATGGTGTCAGATGTTTGTGATTGCTATGATGAGTAGCTAGAAATAAGGAATTACATTAAAGGGATAGGTGTATGGGGCAAAATGATGAATTCTGTTTGCCATGTTAAGTTTGAGCTGCTTTTAGGTCATTCAGTTCAAAGTGTCTAATAGCTAGTTGACAATGCACTAGAGAAACTAGTACTGAATACAGCCTATATATCAGGGAGATGGTATTTAAACTCTATATAGCTATAGCTAACGAGATCATCAAGAGGATGGTGAATGAGAATAGAAGAGGACCTTAGACAAAGATTTGGGGTAGGTCCCCAAGTCAGAAATAGTTAGGGATTGGGTTAGGTTTGATGATTAGCATAGTGCATGCTATATAAATGTTATTTTCATCATTATCATCATACTGAAACTAAGTAACAGTCAGACTCAGGAAGAGATTGAAGAGAGTAGTCTCAGGAAAATATGCTAAAATATGGTCAGCAATGTCAAAGAGACCACCAAGAAGAATGGTGCATGATTGAAAAAAAGAACATCAGATTGGACAATTAAATCATTAGTTACTTTGGAGAGAGCAGTTTCAATTGAATGATAAAGTTGGAAACCAGATTACAAAGGATTGAAAAAAACGTTAGGGGAGAGGCTACTGTTTTTCAAATCTTCATAACTACATGAAGATAGTTTTAGACTGTCAGTTGCTGGAATACATGATATCATGAAAGGTTAAGTTAAAATGGTGTGACACAGGCATGCTCTGAAACCTGGTGTTTTATGGTTGCTTGTTTCAGTTTTAGATTGGATGTTTGCCATCTGTGTAATAATAATGATAGTATACTTACTAGGTGCCAAGTACCATGATAAGAACTTTTATAAAATTCTCTCATTTGATCCTCATTAACAGCCTTTGGGACTGCTATACCCACTTTAAAGTTGAAGAAGTTGTAATAAACAGATTAAGTGACTTGTCTAGGATTATATAGTGAGTGCCTGAGGCTGCATTTGAACTCAGACTCCAGACCAAATGCTTTATCCACTGTGCCACTTAGATGTCTTCATCTATATAGAATTATGGGTTCATACCTGGGAAGGGCATCTGAGAGGTGATATCATTCAACACAGTCTCACTTTACAGATTAGGAATCTGAGGCTCAGTTTGGAGAAGGAATAGGCTCAACATCATATAGTTACTGTGTAGAGCAGGAGCTCAAATCCAGGTCCTCTGATGACAAATGACAGCACCATTTACCAGACCTGACTTGATGCTTGGAGATGGTTTCCACATACATTAAGAAAGAGAACAAAATTTCATCACATTGATAGTGAAGGTTTTATAATTTTAGGAATTCTTTAACAACCAAAAACAAAACAAAACAAAACTCAGTTACTCTTGGGAATGGAAACTAGCTACTAAGATTTTACAAAATGGCAATTAATCAGTCATTCTCACCTTTGACATTTGAAGATTTTACTATATACATACCTCTTCTGCAGTAGATTTGCTTTCCCAAAATTGTCTTTATTAGTATGGCATTATAAATAGCTTGCCTTTTCTAATAATACATTGATTAGGGGGCAGCTAGATGGTTCAGTGGATTGAGAGCCAGACCTAGAGACAGGAGAAATTGTGTTCTAACCTCAGGTACTTCCCTGCTGTGTGACTCTAGGCAAGTCCTCCATCACTTTAGCCCATGCCACTTTTTTGCCTTAGAACCAATATAAAGTGTTGATTCTAAGACAGAAGGTAAGGGCTTAAAAAAAAAAAAAGAACACTGATTAAATCGCAGTTAAGATACAAAGGAAACAATGCATTGGATGTGAGGAGGATGGGGAGAGATCAAATTGGAATTGAAAATCACCATACATAGTCTGTGAATTAGATTACGAGAAGGTATAGTGTGAAGGCATACACTGGGCTCTCTCACTGTCAAATTCCTAATTTCTTACATTCTTAGGTGACACTAACAACTAAGAGTGGTTTTCAGGCAATTCTGTTTCAAGGAGATTTTTCTTTCCAACTTTACCAAAATTCCTAATTCAGTTCCTCTAGCCAAATGACGTCAATGGATTGTAGTAGTCCTTTAATTCATTAAAAACCACAAACACTGCAGGTCCTTACTCTGTCTTTCATGGTTTGAAAAGGTTGTCAAATATGGATTGAACAATTCTTCATTGCTAAACATAATAAAAATCTGAAGGACAGTGGTGTGTTGGAGCAAAATGGCAAAATATGGAAAGATAATTGTAGGTACCTGAAGAGAAGAGCTTTAGCTGATTTTTGAGAACTAAGATCTCTTTTAAAATTTCAGGAACTATCCAGAGAAAGATTTGTGGTAGCAGAGACACAGAAGAAAAACATTTGCTTGATCACATGGTTTGAAAGGGATATGATTGGGGATGTAAACTTGAAAAAGTCACTCTAGGGCAAATAATAATATGGAAATAGGTCTTGATCAATGACACATGTAAAACCCAGTGGAATTGCTCATTGGCTATTGGAGGGGAGTGGGAAAAGGGGGGGGAGGCAAAGAACATGAATCATGTAACCATAGAAAAATATTCTAAAGTAATTAAATAATTAAACTTAATTTTTTAAAAAAATTGAAGAACTAAAAATCTTTGTTCATATGCATGACAATTTTTTATAATAGAAACCACAAACTACATCAGCAGTATAATCGATTTTTCCAAGTTCTACTTGACTAGAGAACAAATATGCTGACCATTGATGCCATTGTATGCATATTTATTTCCCCAGCCAAGGCTATCTCAGTAAATAAATCAGATTGGTTGTCCCACAGACCAGGAATTACCATGATTTCACCAAATAAATAAAAAAAATTAGTTTAAATGAATTTTAAATCAGGTATTATGTCATGATGAATTTTTTCCAGCAGTTCTTGTCAAATATGACCTTTTTCTTCAAGTAGTTTATATTTTTGTATTTACTTGGAATCCAGATCTTTTTGACTCAAAAAGCCAGCTTTCTATTGCTATACTAATTTTCTGTCACTATATAAGTATTTGTTATTATTAGGTATTTATATAAATTATACTTTTTCTTGCTACTGTGCCTATTGACAGACTGAATTTCTTGGTCATGTTTTCACTGCCTATGTAATTTATGTCACTGTATAATTCTGTCCTTGCCTTTCTTTCTCCCATGCAATCAACCCCTCAAGGGATCATAAGATCCGATTTAGAGCTAGATGGAACCTCATGGACCATGTAGTCAAAGTTCCTTATTTTATAAATGAGGAGCTAGAGCCCAGAGTGGTTAAGTTTGCCAGTGGTCACACAGGTGATTATGTTACAGAACCAAAACTAGAACGTGGGTCCTCACTACACATTTAGAGCTCTTTTTACTGTGCTATGCTCCTGTTTCCTGATTCAATGTAAAGCATAGATAGGGAGGCACCAATGAGGCAGACTGGGTAGATTGCATAGAATCAGATTCAAGATAAACTATATATTTTCAATTTGAGAGAACTCCAGAGTCAATACTCTTGCTAGTCTACTGTGAGGGATTTGGAGGGAAGGAGAAGTGAAAGTAACAAATATTTATTAGGTATCTACCATGTATGTGCCAGGCTCAGTGATAAGTGCTTTACAAATAATATCTATTAACAGATATTACAAATGAAGCTGTTCAAACAGCCTATTCCACCAGTGTCCCGATCTATGAAGGAAAGAGAGCTAGCCTTGGAAGACCACCTTATTTATTCTCCTGTCTACATCAGCCCGGAACAACAGGAAGTCATTGGGCTCCTGGGAAATGTAGTTCAAAGGCACAAGATTTCCAATTGTACACTTATAGCACAGTAGTATTCCATTACTATCATATACCACATCTTGCTAAGCTATTCCCCAATTGGTAGACAATCCCATGATTTCCAATTCTTTGCTACCACAAAAAGAGTTAAAAAATAAATATTTTTCTACAAATAGGTCCCTTTTCCTTTTTAAAAAAAGTCTCTTTGTAATATAGACCTAGTAATGGTATTAGTAGGTCAAAGGGTAGGCACAGTTTTTGGAGTCCTTTGAGTATAGTTCCAAATTGCTCTCCATAATAGTTGGATCAGATTGCAACTCCACCAACAGCATATTAGTATTCCGATTTTTCCTCATCCCTTCTAACATTTGTCATTTTCCTTGTCTGTCATATTGAGGCAGCTACTTTGTATGCTAGGCATGGAGTCAGGAAGACCTGAGTTCCCAAGTCCAGCCTCAGATAATTCCTAGTCTTGTGTCCCTGGAAAATCATTTAAGTTTTCTTTCTTCAGTTGTAAAATGAAGAAAATAATAACACCTACCTAGTAGGGTTGTTATGAAGATCAATTGAGATAATATTTGTAAAGAGTTTAGCACATAGTAGGTACTATATAAATGCCAGCTCTTGTCTCTCCTCCCTCCTTCCTTTTTCTCCACCTCCTTCCATATATGAACTTAGGGCATCCTGACTCCAGACCCAAAGTTCTGGTCACTGTACCACTTTTTAATTAAAAAAATTTAAATTAATTAAGAGTATTTTCCCATAGTTAGGTGATTTATATTCTTCCTTTCCCGCCTCCTTCCCCCTCCTGTAGCCAACATGCAATTCAACTGGGTTTTACAAGTATCATTGATCAAGACCTATATCCATATTATTAATATTTGCAGTAGAGTGATCATTTACAACCCCAATCATGAACCATGTGATCAAGGAAATGTCTTTCTTCTCTGTTTCTGCTCCCACAGTTCTTTCTCTTGATGTGGATGGCGTTCTTTCTCATAAGTCCCTCAGAATTGTCCTGGATCATTGCATTGCTGCTAGTAGGGAAGTTCATTACATTAGATTGTGCCACCATGTATCAGCCTCTGTGTACAACGTTCTCCTGGTTCTGCTCCTTTCATTCTGCTTCAATTTCTGGAGGTCGTTCCGGTTTACATGGAATTCCCCCAGTTCATTATTCCTTTGAGCACAATAGTATTCCATCACCAACAGATACCACAATTTGTTTAGCCATTCCCCAATCGAAGAACATCCCATCATTTTCCAATTTTTTGCCACCACAAAGAGCATGGCTATGAATATTTTTGTACACATATTTTTCCTTATTATCTCTTTGGGATACAAACCCAGAAGTGGTCTGGCTGGATCAAAGGGCAGACAGTCATTTAAAGCTCTTTGGGCATAATTCCAAATTGCCTTCCAGAATGGCTGGATCAATTCACAACTCTGTTAGCAATGTATTAGTGTCCCAATTTTGCCACATCCCCTCTGGTCACTGTACCACTTAGATAATAGAGCCTTGGTTCAGCCCTTGAGTTTTGGGTAGAGGACTCTGAACTTGGGAGCTTTAGTTACACCTGACTCCTACAAATGTTTCAGTGTTTAATACTTCTTTGGTGTTTAATACTCAATTAGATCATGGATTCAACAGTTTGAATGGTGGCAGTAGTTGCAAATTTTATCAGCCACATAGCCTACTTGCTTTTTATGTCTTTTATTTCAGAAAGTCTTTTGATTTTTGCTCCTGTGCCTAGTTAACTCTATTATAATAGAGTTATAATACAGTGCTAACTCAGATTCTCAACTTAATGTTTTCTGAGCTTCTCAGCATTAACATGGGGATTAGGCATAGAATCTTTATTTGTAGAGCTCTTATAAACCATTCTTATTTTCTGTGTGTGAAGCCTTTCTATAATTGTCTAAGATTCATTCTGCACTTTTCCTAGTGAATTCAAGATGTTAAATGTGTTACTTTTGGTGCAAGTAAGGGAGCATAGCAAAGCTAGAAGCTGGGATGTTGTTGGATCAAAAATCTTGCAGGGTATCTATACTTTTCCGTCAAAGAAGTTACAATCGATTTAGAAAAATGTAGGATCATAGATATAAAGCTTGAAGGGATTTCAGAGACTAGATAGTTGTTGATCTTAATTTTACAGGTGAAACTTTATGCCAAGGGAGGTTAAGTGACTTGAAAGCGGTTTAAAATGATCATTACTCAGGGAGAGGTAAAGGACTGAATAATATAAAGCTGGTTTTAGCGTGATGTTTCTTGAATGAAATAAAATTGGATTTTGAAGATAAGAACTTTGTGTAGACAGGAAAAGAAAAAAACTTATGCAAAGGCAAGAAACAAGCAGATGTCAAGAAAATTAGTTGAATACATAGGATGTATGCAGGTCTGTCAGTCAGTGAACATTTAGTACGCCTCTACTATGTGGCAGATACTGTACAAAGTGTTGGGGATACACAGAAAGGCAAATGACAGCTCCTGCCCTCAAAGAGCTCACAGTCTCATGGAGAAGACAATATGCAAACAGCTATATGTACAATCAAACTGTATATAAGATAAATCAGGAATAGTCAACAAAGAAGGCTGAGACAGATTTTGGGGGGAGTTTGAGGGAAATGGAGTATAGGGGTTGAATGAATAAAGTCTTTAAAAACAAAAAAAAAAGGGAAGCATTCTTATTCAAAATTGGAAAAAAGGCTTGTCATGTCTTCAGATCCGTGTCTTCTTCAATTGTCCTATGGCGTGGAGCTTGCAGTCTGTTAAAATCCCCAGATCTTTTTCAGAACTACTGAGGCCCATGCCTCTTCATTCTTCTGCTTGTGAAATTGATTTTTAACTTATTCTACAGTGTAAAGACTTAATTTATCCCCATTGAATTTTGTCTTAGTAAATTAAGCCCAATGCTCTATCATTTAAGTGCTAATTTTTGTGTTAGGAACTATGCTTGATGCTGGGGTGCAAAGACAAAATGGAACAAACCGTAAACACTAGGTCCTTATATTTTTTGCATTTTTCATTCAATTGTGTGATTGTAAAGATGTCATTTACTTTGGAGTATAGTTTGTGAAATTCTGCCTTTATTTCCTTATAACTTCATCAAGTGATGCATTTGTAGACCATTTTACTAAAAATTTTATGTAAGTGGGGAAGCAAGTAAATGCTTTTTGTAGTCATTGATATTCTTTAAGGTACATTTTTTTAAATAAGTAATTAAATCTAAGGAGATTTTCCCCCCTACACGTTTGTTATCTTCCTTTCTTTTAGGTATCCTGAGATCAGTCCTTTGGCATACTCAAAATTGTCGTTTCCAGCACAGATCTCTGTATATTTAGTCTGGTGCATCTTTTCAGTGCCATTTCTATTGGATCACACAGCATATCTGAGATTGGGACTGTTAGTCTAAATGTTTGTTATACAAATCCTAATAGGTCATTTACATTTTTTTTTGCCTCTTCCTTGTTGGCTTAATTTCCTCTTAAAAACCCTCAGTATAACTTTGCTTTAGTTGGGTCACTCACCAAGTTTTCTTTTAAATATATTTTTTCTTCCTTTGCTTCATGTCTTGTAAGCTGTTATTATAGTCTTGCACTGTCTTTCTCCATAAATGATTGCAAATATGTGAAACCCAGTTGAATTTGCTCATTGGTTATGGGGTGGGGGAGGGAGGAGAGGGAGGAAGGACTATGAATCATGTAACCATGGGAAGATGCTCTTAAAATAAATAAAATTTAAAATAATAAAATATTGCAAATACATTTAAAATTTTAAAGCAGTTGCCTTTGACTACTTGACCAAGGAGATTAGGTGTTGGCTAACTTACGTGATTTTTTTAGCTCTACCTGGTGGTAAGTGATTAGCATTTGCTAAACTTTGCAAGGAAAAAAATATATAATTGATGTAGTGTTTGATTTCTTTACTTACTTACAAGTTCAGGGCATTTTCCAGCTAGATCAGTTAAAATATTTAAAATACCAAGTTATGTTGTTTTGTTTGGTATTTCTCTTCATTTACTTAATTCATTGATGATAAATACAAGGCAATAGGCTCGCTTGCTTTTTCATCTGTCCTTTAAGGCCTATGAGAGGACACATTCTTTACTTAAAGAAACATATTTGTCATAAGTTTGACATACTTGAAAACTACAGTGGACTCAAGTGCCACAGGCAGGATTTCTCATTTAGTTTTATGACCAAACATGATTCATTATTACCTCTGAAATTTAGTTGAGATGGTGAGGATATTGGGTATGGGAAAGGATAGTTATTAGATAATTTTATCATAGCCTCCTCTTCTTTAGCAGTATCTAACCTTATCCTGAGTACTGAAAATATTGGTTAAAAAAAATTAGCTGGAAATTTATAAAGTAGAGATGCTAGTGGTCTATGAGTATAGAATTGCATATGTTGTTTTACACAGTTGATATGTTCATTGTTTTGCTATTCACCTATTCTATTAACAATTATTCATCACTCTACCTTTTAAAAATCTTTGTTACAAGGGATGTCTCATTAAGTAGCAGAAGCAGGGGGATGGGAGAGTAAATGGGATGTAAAAATGAAAAGCATTAATAAAAATAAAATTCTTTAAAAAAAGAAATGAATATGAAGATGTGATACTTTCTGGGTATTTAACACACGTCTTAAGCTGTGTTCAGAACTGAACATAATACTTTGGATGGAATTGGATGAGACTTGACATTTCTTAAGTACATATTTTGCTTTGGGTATGATTTTGGATAAAATAATCTTTTCTCAGTTGTGCTCTCTTCATTTTCATTTTATCTTTTTGACTATTTTGTTTCTACTGATTTCTTTTTCTTGATCACATAAGCTGGCAGTGTCTCCCAGAATTATTATTATTATTTTTTTAAGGCCTTTACTCAGCCAACACCTTTCTGCTCTTACTCTTCAAAGTAAACAACTTGATCTATGAATTTATCTAATTTGTTTAGTGTCTTCCACAGATGACTTGCTTTTGTTTCTCTGCTTTTATGTGTTGGTTCCTCTTTCTATCTATGCACATCTTTCACCTTAACATGCATTTTCTAGGTTTTCTTTTTTTAGGAAGCATTCTATGGAAGCTTACCTATTTACTTCTTTACTTGCCACCTTGAGTGCTGTGTACTATTCTGTTGCTTTAGTTTACTTTTTTTGATTTGTTGTTTAAGGGTTATCTTTAATTGATCCATGTATGTATGTATACTTCCAACAAGATTGCAAGCCATTTGAAGTCAAAGATTTTTTTCTGTTATTCTTCACTACAATGCCTTTTACCAGTGCAAAGTGTATATGCTGAATCTATCAAATAATTAATGTTGACTAAGTTTAAGATAGGTGTTAAATATGTTAGAGCTATTTAATATTTTAATATTTAATTTTTCAAATTATTTTAAAAGGTTATATTAATATGCATGTACTCTTTTCTTGGCAGGTTCTTACAGACTACTATGGAAAAGAAAAAAGGAAACTAGGAGATTTTCTTATCAGTTTTCCTTCCAACATAGTGATCCTGTGACTTTCCTTCTGTGAGTATACTTATTCCTTATACAGATTTTTTAATCATTTTCTGTTCCTCTTAGGGATATGGTAATATCAAAACAATTGAAAAAGCACATTTCATAGGACTTAAATCTTAAAAGGCAAATAATCTTATGTTGCTAACAATAATAATACCTACTTTAGACATTAATAAAATATCCTTAATTGAGAGCTCCTTGATTCAAATATGGTGACTTAAATGTGTTTATGAAGTCACTGATAAATATGCTGTCTCTGATAGAGCCAAGACAAAAACCCTGTTAGTACTTCACTAGAGATCTCCATTCAGGTTGACATCAATCAGTTTATTGATACTCTTTGGGTATAGTTGTTCTACTATGTATGATTGCATCTATATATACCACTAACTAGTTTATGCTATTTTGCCTTGTCTGTAAGTATCATGAATCTGTCAAATGCTTTGCTAAATCAGATGTATATATTTTTAAGACACTTAGCTTTGGTGTCTAATAAATATTTTTATTTAAAAGTAGAGCTGCTGATCTGTTCAGCTGTGTAGATTGAGCTTCTGTCCCTTCCATCACAGGAGCCTACGAAGACAGACCTGTAGTTTACAGTCACAATTTCTTCTGTCTAACCATTTAGCTTATCATCGTGTCCCTCTTCTTTTTGAGTCATATGTCTACTCTCACTTAAAAGAGGCTAGTCCATTTCAAGTCACTGTATGAGGAGCTAACTCCTACTCCTTCCTAGAATTCTATAGCTATGGCATACTGTTTAAAGCTATGCTTGGATGAGCTGACACCAGTTTCCTTGCCACCTTGATATATGTACAGTTTCAAATATTACTAATCTATTACCGTCTATAAGTAACCCTTAAATACACCCCAATAACATACTAGTGGCATAAAAATAACTTAATACATTTGTGATTTGTGGTATTGGAATAAGCCAATTCACTAGGGCAGGCAGGTATTTAAATACCCTGTTAAATATTTTACACTTACTCTGACAAGCTGGATTGTATTGAAGTTATTGTTTCCGAAAAAAGGGAACGGCATGGAATGAATCCTGTGATTTAGGAAGTTTTTGTTGTTTGTGGTTTTTTGGCCATTTGTGTGGAGGTTAGAAGGCCATTTGTGTGGAGGTTAGAATGGAGAGGGGAGAGACTAGAAAGAAGTATATACTGAGTTCTGTTTGTAGGCTATTGCTATAGGTTAGGTGAGAGGTGATGAAGATCTGAACCTTGTGATTAGAGAACAGAGAGCAATTGTGACATTGTGGCAATTTGACTTGGTCTATGGGGGTTGGAAGGGTGAAGGACAGTAAGGATTTGAGGATAATTCTGAAGTGCTAACCCTGAATGCTACATATTTGATAAATGTGCTATGTGTACATTTATTCAAGTAATGATAAAAATATTTAATATTATAGTTTCTAGCACAGAACCCTGGGTCATTTCACTGGATTTATACTAATATGTTAACATAGAACCATTAAAAAAATTGCTCTTTGACTTTGATTTTTCTATCTAATTATACTGTCATTTAGCCTACCTACTTCATTTAATTTTCCTTCATAGTCTCTTAAATCTAGACCTGGGGCCTTTCAGCTATTCCTTGTGCTTGATATTCTGTCTTCTACCTTTGTGATTTTGTACAAGTGGTCCCCACATCTAGAATGTATTTCTGCCCTGCCTCTACTTCTTAACTCCTTTCTAAGCATAACTAGTATCATCTTCTGTAGGGGGGTCCTTTTCATGTTTCCCTGTATTTTTAGCATCCTTTTTCTCTTGAAATTATTTGTATATTTTATATGTACTTTGTATTTACTTGTACAGTAGGGCCTCAGTGTCTTCAGGGGTTATAGTCCAAGAACTACCACAGATGTGGTAGTATGGGTGTATGGGGTGCTTAGGGAGGAGTAATATCTTTGGTATGGAAGGCTTGTTGTGCCCTCCTAGGGCAGCTCTCCAGCCTCTGACCCTCACCTGACACCCAGCTCTCACTTGTTGGCTCCCAGTAGCTGCTAGCATGCGGCAGCGGCCACACCCCGGGCAACGGCTTCGACAGGGCAGCTAAACCTTGTGAGGGTAGCCATCAGGTCGTAGACCCCTGGGGAACTAAGACTTTGCTCACCCAGCATGTGAAGACTGCTTTGGCCGAACAGGCGGAAGAAACCAACAAGAAGGTTCAACGGCTGAGATGGCGACGCAGCAAGGCACTGTGGAGTGCTTAGGGCGTGATGGAGCACAAAAGACAACACGGCCACCCAATGCAGCTGAGGAAGTCTCCAGGTGTAACGACTTTTTGTGCCACTGGACCCAGGCTTCCAACACCAAGAGAGTGGGACTGTCTCTGTGCATCGACTTTTCCACTTAAATCTTTATGCACAGGTGTCTTTGTGCACAAAAATACACAAAGCCAATCGTCATCCTCAGTTACCGAGAGACTACTACTACTACTACTACTACTACTACCACAGATGTCTGAAACTGTGAATATAGTAGCAGATGCCTACTAACTATATATTATGTGATTTTCTTGTACATACATACACATGATAAAGTTTAATTAGTAATTTAAGTACAGTAATATAATAGTAAACACATTAATATAAGAAAGTACATTCTATATTATTATATGATACTATATTTTCTCAGGGTGTATGGGTATTCAAGGAAGAGGTCCCATCTGTGGTGTGAGGGTCCTTTTCAGGACTGCTCATTCACCTTTATGGTTCCAATGACCATGAAAGTAGTTGAAGCAGGTTGAAAAAGTTGAGCTCTCAGAGATTGGTTAGACATCAGAGATGAAAATGTCATCTACTGCATTCCAGGCCATCACCATTTGGATGTTTAGAGATGGGTTTGGGTGAGTTGAGAGTGTTTCTTCTTCTACCATTTTATCCACTCCTCCAAACTGGGTAACTGATACAGTGGATACAGAATCAGTAGATATGGAGGCCCTACTGTATTCATTTTATATTCTCTGTCCTGAATAAAATGTAAATTCTTAGATGACAGAGGATGATTAGTTTTTGTATCTATATCCCTATCACCTAACATAGTGCCTCAGTATATGCTAAATATTTGTTGAATTTGTTATTGAATTTTCAAATGCTTGAATGAATATCATTGTTGAGAAGTGAGAAGACATTCTCTATAGCTTCAGAGAAGGAAGGTAGATCCAGAGTCACAACTACTAGCTTTCCTTGAACAACAGCTCAAAGATATAATCATTCATACAGGCCTTTATAATTTCTGCTAATAGGAACCTCACTTATAAAATAAAACCCTCCTATTTGAGAGCACCATCTGTCTCCTTCACTACTATTCATGTGCTACAGAATGGAGCAAGAGAAAATTACAAAACCATATTGATTTAGTCCAGTACAAATTTATGTTACAGTATCTTAATTGGGCCCTCAGTATGGCAAAGCTATCCTTTTATACCTCCTTAATTTTTTTCTCTAAGCCTTCTCCTTCTCACTTCCCACAGTGGCTGTTCCAAATCTTTTCATTTTTCCTCAAATCACCCATGACTCTCCTTCCTCTGTCCTTTCATCTGAGAACTTACCCTCATATTTTACTGAACAAAATGAAGCCATTCATGGAGTGCTCCTTCCTCTCATTTCACACCATTCAACTGCCTTTTCCTTCTCATATCCTTCTTTACTTCTCTCTCCCATAAAGAGAATGCCATTCTTCTTGCCAAGACAAAATATATGCACAAATGATCCCACTCCATCTATCTTCTCCAAAAGATTGTTACCTCTGTCATTTCTACTTTCACTAATCTTTAAACTTTACCTTTCTACTGGCTGCTCTCCTGCTCCATACAAACATGCCCACATTTTCCACATCCACAAAAAAATCTCCACTTGATCTTGTTGGACCACTAGTTCTGGTCCTATATCCTACTAGCTATATGGTTCTGCCTTTTATAGCTAAATTCTTTGAGATAAGGCCATCTTTATTGATTACCTTTACTTCCTTTCCTCTCACTCTCTTCTTAACTGTATTCTGACTTCTTACCTGATCATTCCTCTCAAACTGCTCTTTCCACAGTTACTGATGATTTCTTAATTGTCAGATCTAATGGCCATTGCTCCTTCTTGGCCTCTTTTGCAAGATTTTCATCTGTGTCATGTGAACTAACCATGGCTGTCCCCTAAAGCTCTTCACTGGATCCTTTTCTCCCTTTTTACTATTTCACTTGATGATTTCATCTGCCCCCAAGGATTCAATAATTATTTCTATGCAGAGGATTCTCAAATTTGCTAACCCAGCCCTAACCTTTCTCCTGACCTTCATTCTCATATCTCCACCTACCTATTAGATATTTTGAACAGGATAACCTGTATACATATTAAATTCACTATCTCCAAATGAAACTGATTCTCTTTCCTCTAAAATCCTTCTCTTTTCCAAACTTCCTTATTATTGTTGAGGATACCACTGTTAAGAATAAAAAGGGGTCTGGCCAGAGTTATAAGCTTTTATTAATACAAAGAGAAAATGAGAGATGAGAGAGGGAGGAGATATAGATATTTCCCTTAAGGAAAGGTTAGCCTGAATAGAATCAATTCTCCATTTGGATAGCTAAAACCCTACATCCACCACAGCAGCAGTGAGGCTCTCATATTTCAATTGTGAAAATGAAGAGACACAGCCCAGAGTTCTCACTACTTGGATTTCGAAAGCCTTTCCCAGCCCACTAGCTTTCACACATCATGCCAGTGTAGTGACATTCTTCTGCCTCTTCCTCCTTCTCTAGGGCCACCCAGGGGACATTCACTTACTTACCTTAATTGCTGACTCTCACCCTGACCCCAGGGGGAACCAGAGCTTAGACTGTCCTTGTGATCAAGGTCCCCTAAATAACTGTCCTCTTGGTTACCAAGGTCCATGGACTAGGTGTTATCCTTGTTTCTTCATTCTCTTATCCCATATATATAGAGTCATTTACCAAAACCTGTTATTTCTGTCTTTGTAATATCTCTTAGATAAACCTGGGCTATTACAATAACCTTCTGGTCTCCCTGGCTCAAGTCTTTTTCCTACTTGAGTTCATCCTCTACTCTGTTGTTAAATAGATTTTCCAAAAGTACAAGTCTGATCATGAACCCACTCTATTCGGTTAACTCTGTGGCTCCAGGATCAAAGAGAAAATCCTGTTTGGTTTTTAAATCCCTTTGTAGCCTGTTTCCTTTCAATCTTTCCAGTCTTATATCTCCTTCCATGTACTTTATAATCCAGCAACACTGTTCTTCTTGCTATTCCTTACACATGGCATTCCATCTGCCAGCTATTCATTTTCACAGGCTCTATCCCATGACTGGAATTCTTTTCATTCTCTTTATCACTTTCTTGGTTTCCTTGGCATCTTACAGGTCTCAGCTAAAATCCCACCTTCTGTAAGAATCCTTTACCAAAGGCTATAAAGAGAGGGGAAGTATTAAAGACTGATGATTTCTTTCTTTTATTTATCTAGTCATAAAACTAAAAGCATCCTGTGTATGACAGAGTTTCATCTCCCTAAAGAGATGCGATCACTATCCCAAACCATTTTCTCTTTTGTCATTTTTCTCTTTGCACAAGATTGTTATTATGTATGCCATATGTAGTAACCTTATCAGTGGAGTGATAGGAAACAAAAATGAGCCATTTCATTGTGAAATGCTGTGTGTGGACATTTAACCCTGTAAAGCTAATGGCTTCTTGGAAATTTTCAGCAAACAACTATGTACAAATAAAATTTTTATTAAACTAGCATGCTAGCATAAACTAGCATAAACTAGCATAGCTGTTTGCTTATTGTCTTCCCCATTAGATGATGAATTCCTTGTAAGCAGGGACTATCATTTGCCAGGCTTTTTTTTGTTGGTTTTTTTTTTTGTATCTGCAGGTTAGCCCAGTGCTTGGCATATCATGCATGCTTAATAAGTGGTTCTTGATATGAATTGTTGTCTTTGTGTAGTTATTATTCCTAGGAGGTTCTTCCTTATATTAAGTTGAGATCTGCAATGCCAGAACTTCTACTCAGCACTCTGTCCAGTATACCACACTACCTACTACTTTCTGGAATAATAGTTGTACTAGTGAACAACAATCTATCTGATAGAGTGCCAACCTAGCAGTCAGGAAGAACTGATTTCAGATGCCATTTCTGATGATCTAGCTTTTTCATTGTTGCCAGGCAGAACATTGGCTAAATACTTTAAAAGCAATTTCTTCCTAGGCAGCTATGTCATTGCACAGTCATAGGACCAGACCAAAAAGGGTTAGGGGGGAATCAGTCAAGATTTATTAAAGTACCTTACATAGAAATAGGCTCTTAATGTTTGAGTTGAATTAGAATGGCACTTCTTTTTTAAGCTGCATACTGAAAAGATTATTTTCCTAAGTCAGAGATCATCAAGACATTTAAAAAGACATATAAACTGGTTTGAGAGCCATAATTTGGAGGTATCTAAAACATCCCAGGCCAAATTCTTTCTGTGCAGCTGCATTGCTTCTTGTCGATTTCTCAGAATTTAGTGGATGGTGGTGTATAATTATTTCATTCAACACTTATTGACAGAATTAGATGATCTCAAAAGTTCCATCTAATGCTAAAATGCCATGATTTTAAGATTCTGTGATTTTTTTTCCTAGTAAATTCTCTGATGACTTAAAGTGGTATAAAACTGACCATCTTCTTTAAAGTTAAACCAATAGATTACTATTATCATCATCTGTGGACCTACCTTGCTAAGTTTGGAAAAATTTATGACCAAAAACTATATATAAAATGATAGTCATAGGTTTGATTGACTAAATTTGGAAGCTGGAGAAATTATCATCTAGGAACTCGGTGTTTGTGGAGACCCCAGCCTTGTGGAAACACTGCTTCTGGAGGAAATGCAGCCTTCCCTTGTCAGCAGTCAAGAAAAAGGTCTCCTCTCCCCAACTAGTGATGACTTTTTTTCTTTTAGTAGTAGCAACTCATGAAAGAAGTCTAGTGAGGTGTGGAGAAATAGCTATATTTTAATGAAATTTCTTATCCTTGAAGTATTCTTCCACTTAGAACAGCAGTGCTAGAAAGGCACTTGAGAAAGATAGATAGGATTTTCTGTGAAAGGAAACAGTGCCACCTACTGAATTGCTAGCACTCATTTTTGTAGTTCTTTTAATACTGTATAGTCAAGTTATAGCATCTTAGGTTATGAAAACCTGGGAGATCTCCTCATGAAAAAAATAACAGTTCTTATCAAGTGACAAATCATAATGGAACTGAGTCATCGGTGTTCTTGGTTCACATTAAGAAAAGACTGAATAGACTTTCATGATAGTTCTTTATGACTTTTCTTCAGAAACAGGCTGAGAATATTTAATTTTATGATATTTGGAGAACAACCAAGTAATCTGTCCAGTGACCTACATGGGACTTAAAAAAAAGATTAAAATCAGTAGCTACCTACCTTCTCTCTTCCACCTGCCATCACAAGTCTTCTGGCATTATGGTTCATCACTGTTAATCAAAACTCCTAATGCTTTCAAAATTATTTATCTTTACAGTAATTATCACTGTATAATTTTCTCTTGGTTTTTCTTACTTTGCTCTGTATCAGTTCATACAATTTAATATCATTTATATACCACAACTTATTTAGCTGTTTTTCATTTGATAGCATACCTTTAATTTCTAGTTCTTTGCCACCATGAAAAATGTTTTTACATATAAAAAAAAAAACTTTCTTTCACCTCTTTGGAGCATAGGGCTTCTAGTATTATCTTTGGGTCAAAGGGTATGCACAGTGTAATAACTTTATGGGCATGATTCTAAATTGTTTTCTAACAGGCCTGGCCCAGTTCTTAGACCTATTAACAATGTGTCAATGTATTTGTTTTCCATGGGGAATATTTTTTTTGCATTTTCTCCTTGTTGCTCCTGTAGTTATGTCAGATTTAAGGAAATGAAAGGAGGTACAATCTCCTTTTTACCTAAGTCACCTGAATTTCTACTAGTTTAACTGAAAGGGAAAAAAAAGGTAAAGAATGAAATGAAAAGAAATGAAAGAGTAATATTTCCTAGTGTCCTATCATTTCTTACTTTTTAAACTCTGAATTATGCTTGTTTTCTGGGATTAAAATATAGTTTTGGGAGCAGCTGGGTAGCTCAGTGTATTTAGAGACAGGAGGTCCCAGGTTCAAATCTGGCCTCAGACACTTCCTAGCTATGTGACTCTGGGCAAGTCACTTAACCCCCATTGCCTAACCCTTACCATTCTTCTGCCTTAGAACCAAAACATAGTACTGATTCTAAGGTGGAAGGTAAGGGGTTTTTTTTTAAGTATTTTTTTTTTAGTTAAGAGATTAGAGTAATTTAAATTAAGTTCACCAACTATTTAGTAAGCAGATGCTGCATGTTTGTGATATACACACACACACACACACACACACACACACACACACATATAAAGGCAAACTTTAAGCAGTCCTTTTATGAATGAGGGAAAAGGGTATGTGTATGTATATAAATAAGTAAATTCATTGGGTAGAATATCATAGGCTTATTTATCTTAAGTTTTTAGTGATTTTTAAAAATATCAACTGCATTTTCCAATACACAGTGCCCAAGCCATAGTTTTATAGTTGTTGTTATTTCTGCCAGAGAGAATGCTTAGATTTGGTGAGTTCTAAGATCATGAAAGGGCTTATAGAGGAGCTGACAGCCTTAACTAAACCTTAAAGAAAGCTAGGGATTCTAATAAGAGAAAGTGAGAAGAGAGAGAGCACTCCAGGTTTGGAGGTGGTAGTATGTGTCACTTTTGTAAGGCACAGAGATAGGAGATGAACAGCAGGCCATTTTATTTGGCTTTCCTTCCTGTGAATCAGGAGCTTGGATTTCTCTTCACTGGTTCACTTCCAGTCTATACTCATTTATCTCTAAATCTATGCATGATCCTATGATAATGATCTGAAATATGGTGGTAGCTCTATGTGTGGAGAGAAGTGTATGAGATTGATGGAAGATATTGTGTATAGACAGTGGCAACTGATTGCAAATGGGAGAATAAGAGAGAATAAAGAATTGAGATGACTTCAAATTTTAAGAACTTATGTGTCTGGTAGAATGCTGGTGTCCTCAACAGATATAGGGAAATTAGAACATGGGTTCTTATGATGGGGAAAGATAAGAAATTGTTTTGGATATATTGATTTAGATGCGTATGGTACATCCCCCCCAAAGACTGAGGCAGTCTATTTTCCAGGGATCAAACTAACTAACTGCAGAGAAGGTTGATTACTTGGTGATGAATTGATATATTGTTCTGGAAATCACTTGCATAGATATGCTATTTGGGCCTATGGGAATATTCAGTCACATTTCTATACCCTAATTTTTTCAGCCATTCCTCAATTTATGAGCATTTCCTCTGATTCCCATTCTTTGCCACCTCAAAAAGAGCTATAAATTTTTATATAGTTACTTACTTGTTTGGGGTTCCCCAACTAGTGTGTATCAGAAATGTGTTTGAACCTTAGTCTTTCTTATTTGGAAGCCAGCTATCTTTTTCTCCTTTATGCTTCTAGTAATAATATTATCCTTTTTTTTTTGCTGCCATGCTTTCACTCACTGAATTTGGGCTCCACCAAAATTGTGATTTCATATTTTCATATGATCTCTTAACATTTATATTTATAAATTCATATATTAAATTTGACCCATCTATAAACTGTTGTAAAATAGTTTACTTCATCCCATCTGATAATTTAATAGTCTTTATAATTATAAAGTTGACAAATTTAAGCATGAATATTTCTCTATAAAAGGATCAGAAAGAAGACTTCATATTAAATCAAGAGTTTTCTTTCTACGACTTTATAAAAGTACAGAATATTCCAAAAATTCCAAAAATGCAGTTTTATGTTGTTGAAACTTACAACTGTACTGAGATTTTTGGGACACCTTTTATATTTGAAATTGAGCATTATAGTTCTAACACTGCCCTGCTTCTTTGTCTTATTCTCTTCTGTTAATTTTTAAAATGCATTGATGTTCATTTTTACTTTTTAAAGTATAACTTTTATTTCCCTTTTATATTCCTACCCCCAATTAAAAGCTCTCCCTAATCTGGGTGGAAGTGCAAAATAAACTTTTGCAAAACACTTCCACACATGGACTACTTTGGAAGATGTCATGACCCTTATACCTTTACAGATCAGAAACTTTTTTTGTTGTTCATTTTTTTTTTACTTTTGCAACTCTCTGTGACTTCTTTTGGGTTTTGTTTGTTTGTTTTTTGATAGAGATACTAGAGTGGTTTGCCATTTCTTTCTCCAGCTCATTTTACATATGAGGAAACAGACAAATGGGGTGAAGTGCCTTGCCCAGGGTCACACAGCTAATTTGTGTCTGCAGTGGAATTTGATTGATTCTTTCTGACTCCAGGCCTGGCACTATCCATTTTGCCACCTAGTGCCTGTTGAAAGCATTGCAGCATCACTTTTCTGGAGTTAATAGATTATTGTGTGGATCTTGTTTCTTAATCCTTTCACAATTGTTTTCTGTCACAATATAGTATCTCAGAAAGTCATCCTGGGCTCATTTGGAAATTTGATACTTATCTTGTTACTTTTTCCAACTCATTGAACCTCAGGGACCTTGGGTAAGGGTTTCAATGAATTCAGCCCTTTCAGGGCTTTTGGTTGAGTGTGTGGTCTTTTTGAAACATTTTTCTTAAATTTCGTTTCTAAGAAAATCTAGACAGATTCATTCTTTTATTAAAGTGCTTTGGCACACAAATGGGATAGAGATAAAAAAAAAAAGATCTGAGCCTTGGGCTAGGTAAAGATAAGAGGAACAAGGGAAATAGAGAAGATGGTACCCATAAAAGTATGAAGGAGATTTACTCATCTGAAGAGGGAATATTAGCTGATCACAGTGAAGAGCACAGGGGCAGGAAAGAACAAGAAATTCCTATCTGATATAAACCAAGGAGAACTAAGGAAATGTTAAAAAATATTTTACTGGTTATTTCTTTGTTCTTGTTATCAGGTGGTAAAATTGATTTTGGACAGTTTGGTTATTCAGCCAACCCGGCTGTGATATGAGTGACTTTGGGATATAGAGGGAGGTAGAGATGGTGTACAAAGGGTCATTCACTTGTCCAGGATATTTAACTTCGTTACTTGTAGAGTTTGTCAGTACTTCTCTTGTATTTTCCCAGTGTGTTAGGTACATAGATTTTAGTTAACACTAGCTGAATTGAATTGAAAGATATATACGTGTATAAATATATACATATATATTGAATTCATCATATATATATCTATAAGGTGCAATTAGTACAAGTTTGCTATAGGAAAAGCTTTCATGTGGTGATGAATATCAAAAGGGAGGAATGAAGTTAGTACATATTATGGGGGGAAAGAATCCTATAATAGTTGTACTTAAATGTTATCTGATCTATATTAAGTTGTTATAAATTCTTTGACTCTGGTGTCCTTAAGCCGTGGTTTCCATTAGTTAAGTAGTTTGCATTTTTATCTTTTAATCATATTTATTTTAAATATACCTTGTGGGAAATGATTGCTGTCTCAGTTTTTTGTTTTTTCTTTTTGAGTTCATTTGAAACATAATACATTCTTCTCCAGCCCCCTTTTTTTCCTGTGTAGATCTTTGTTTCAAATGTGTTTACTAGAAATGACATGGTGGGATTCTACTTTCTAATCCATTTTACTAATCCTCTTCTATTTTATAAGTGACCACATCCTATTTATGTTTATAGTCAGCATTCTTAATGTCATTTTTACCTCTATCCTGTCCTCTTAAACTCCTACTTCTTAACCTCTCAAAAGAAGATATTGAGAAAGAATGTGTTCAACTCCTACCTTGATTATAGGTTTTTTTTACCCTTTCTTAAACATTTCCCCCCTCATTCTAGCCTCCTTTTAAAATCCCTTTACTAATTGTTTCTGTCTGTTACCCTGTTTAATCTGACTTTTATTTATGCCAGACTCTTGGTGTCTTATGTTCTACCCTCCTTTGTCTGGTTAGGTGATAGATAGTAAGTCAGGAGGCTTTTCCTGATTGTCTCCTTTCCCCCACGACATTAGGGTCTTCCCTCTGAGGTCTGTTATTCCTATCAATTAAGAAGAAAACTAGATTGCATTACAGAACTGCCTCCGTACTTTCAGTTATCTTGAGCTGGTCCATTAATTAACCCATCACATTTGCTTAAAAACAAAACAAAATATGAATTTCTCATAGAGAGGCAGCATGAGTGATATTATATGTCAGATGTAGCTTTTGAATCCTGGTCTTCCTAACTCCAAGATCACACATTGTGAACATATCAATTGACTGCTCCTGGAAACCATCTAAGACTTTTATAGACTAGTGGCTAATCTGCATTGGCTAAGGGAGTTTACACATTTGGCATTATTCACTATGCCAGATGAGGTCCCAGATTCTCATTCCTCTCCCCAGAAATTCTTCTGATGAATCTGAATGAATGGGAATCATAGGATTCTCTGAGGAAATACATTTTTGGTGATCTAATGGGTAATGAAGAAATGTATGATAGGTGTAAGTAAAATCATAGTAGATTACCAATGAGAATTTGTAGATAGTAGATGATTAGTATGAATCTTATATTGGTGTTCATGAAATGTAAAAAGAACTTGAGGAAGCCTGAATGTAGTAGGTAGATCTTGGAAAGATTTATGATAGGACATGTATAAGCATCATATAAGATAAAAAGATGTGAATAGGTTGTAATAAGCATATACAGACTTGCTCAGGTCATCTTAATGTTAAAAAAAATTTATCCAAATATAATACTTTGTTCTTTTTCACAACAGATCCATAGAAAAAGCCATCTGTGTTCATTGCTTTTACTTTTTTGCACACTTTTCATTCTCTAAATTGTAAAAATAAAAAATAAAATAGTGAGCTACCTAAAATATAGATGGAAAACTGTTCAAAACTGTTCAACTCACCAATCAGGTCCAAACTGTTTGGATACTTTTGATAGAGGTAATCAAAAGTATCCTCAGTGATGAAGTGAAGCTCAAATGTGAACTTCCTTTCAGTACCAGGCGCAAGGATGCTAAAGAGACTCTTATTATAAAAATAAAATGTTTATTGAAATATATAAGAATAAATAAAGGATTTTTAATTCTAAAGGATTCTAAATCCACCCAAATAAATTCCCTGGTTCCGCAAGGAACCACTTCTCCTGTGTTTCACAGGCTACACTAATTCTCCCTGATCTGACTAACCCAAATTTATACTATCTAAATAAAAACTACCACTATTATACTTATAAATCTTAACTTTGCCTTCAAATTAAAAAAAAATAGCAAAGGCTAGCTGGTTAAGTCTCAACAAGAATCAAGTTAGGACTCTGAGTCTCAGAGTCCAAACCAAAGACCAGGTTTTCCTTGGTTTTCTCAGAGTTAAACAATCTATAAAACCACAACAGATATTCAATAGTGTTTCACAAGTTGGGAAAGGAAAACACTGAGCTTCTTCAGATCTTTCCCTCAGACAGAGAGAGAGAAGCAAAGATGTTACCTCCTGACCAGCCAGCTGAGAGAGACTCTGAGAGTGTATGTCTCTGTCAATTGCCAGATAGCAATTCCCAACTGCCTGCGAGAGTAATTGACAAAGAAAAATCGGTTATAACTGTCACATCTGAAATTAACATGCTCTCTCAGCTCTGCTTCAAACTCCAGTTCTTTTCTCAAGCCAGCCACTTTACTTATCTCTAAACTAATAAAACAATACTTATTTTCTAATATCATCCTTACAAGATTCTGTTCTCATTATTCAACAAAACTTTTCTTCAGTTACTACTGATCTCATAATTGAAAATCTTTTCAATTGAAAACCTTTTCTTAATTTTCATCCTTTTTGATATACATTAATCATCCTCTCTTTCTGGATATTCTTTCTTCTATGGATTTTCTTGCCAGTGATCTTTCTTGGCTCTCCTCCTGAATATCTAGCTACTTCATTCTTTGTTGGATTATCATCCAGATTCTTCTCTCCTAATAATGAATATATCTCCTAACTGATATCCCTGCCTTCTAACATCTTCTCTATATTTCATTTTATGAAAATGCAGGCCTCGTTATGTCATGATTCTCCTCAAAAAACTGCAGTGGATCCTTACTTTCTTTGGCATTTTTTTGTCATCATAATCATAATTATTATTTTCAATAAACAAATAATTATTTTCAGTAAACAAAAAAACTTCCATTTCTCCCTCCCAGTTTAGTCCTCCTGCCCCATGGAGAACAAAAGGAACACAAGATCCCTCTTACATACACATAGTCAAGTAAAACAAATTTCTACATTAGCCTTGTCCAAGAAAACTTGATCTCCTTCTGTACTCCAGCATGCTCTTTTCTACCAGAAGGTGGCTAGCATGTAATCCTTTGAAATTACAGTTGGTGTTTACACTGATCAGAGTTCTTAATTCTTTGAAAATTGTTTGTCTTTATCATATTGTTTTCATTAGATTGTTCTCCTAGTTTTGTTCCCCTGATTATATTTAAGTCTTCCTAGTTTTTTTTTCCATCATTTATTATGCCATTTTTCATAATAGTATTCCATCACATTTACATTGTACAATATTGTATTCCAACTTGTTCACCTATTTCACAATTCATGGGCATTTCCCTGTCTTTGCCATCTCAAAAATAGTCATAAATATTTTTGTACATGTTTAGAGTTTTCCTTTGGACTGATCCTTTCATTTTTATGTAATTCCCCCTTCTTCCCTCATCCCCACTCTAACCATTTTCTTTCTCTATTTCCTTTTTTTATTGAGTGTGTGTATTTATGTGTGTGTGTGTGTGTGTGTGTGTGTGTGTGTGTGTGTGTGTGTGTGTGTGAGAGAGGTGGATGGGGAGGTGATTACTATGTATTCTTTCCTTTGACCAGTTCAGATGAGAATGAGGTTCAAGTATCAGTTGCTTCCTCTAAATCCTCCTCATGTTTGTATAGAGGTCTACTTATGTGAGAGAATTTTCCCTAATGGACATTATTGCCTCTTCTTCTACTTTCTCCAAGTATATTCCTCTTTCACTTCCTACCCATTCTTATTTTAAGATGGTCAAGACCTAGCAGAACTACTTCTAGGCTTTCAGTCTAATTAGAATCCCTCTTTGGCCCCTGAAAATTATAGGGTTCAGTAGAGGCACATATTAGCCCCCCATATTAGAATATAAATACTTGATCTTTGTTTAATTCTTTATCACTGTATTTACCTATTTATGTTTCTCCTAATTCCTATCTGAATTTAAAAATATCTACACACACAGATCTGTTTATTTTTTTTTATCAGGAATGCTTGGAAGTCCTCTTTCATTAAAGATATATTTTTTTCCTTTGTAGGATTATAGCCAGTTTTGTTAGGTAACAATGTATTACAAAAAAGCTGTGGCTACTAAATAATGTATGAGACTGACTGTTTCTTTCTGCCTGCCTTTTTTTTTCTTGGACCCAGAAGCTCTAGATTTTGTCTATTATATTCCTGGTAGTTTTCCTTTTGGATGACTGGTAGATAATTTCCATTTCTATTTTGTCCTCTGGTTCTAAGGGATCTATGAAGTTTTAAGATTTCTTGACATAGGATACCTTGGATCTTATTTAAGTCATGACATTCAGATGGTCCAATCATTCTTAAATTTCTTTCCTTCAAAATGTTTTCAAGTTAGTAGTTTTTGCTAGGAGGTAATAAATGGCCAAAATTTTTTCTTTTTTAGTCTTTTGACTTTGTTTCAGTATTTCTTAATATTTCATGAAGTCACTGTCTTCTATTTTGTTCTATTTTAATTTTCAGGGACTTTTTGCTTGGGCAAGGTTTTGTACCTCCTATACCAAGTTGTTAAATCCTTTCCTCAGTCTTTATTCTTAACTGCTCCTTTTTTTCAGTATTTTTCTCTAGCATTCTCATTTTATTAAAAATGTTTTTAGCCCTTTTAAAAATTATTGCTTCATCTCTTCAAAGAATCATAGTTGAATTTGTTTTTTTTTTTGTTGTTGTTTTTTGTCAGTGTTTTTTTGTTCTGTGGTTTGTTTTTTTTCCCCTTTCCCCAGGCTCTGCTTGTGTTTTGGAATCATTCTCTTCTGGATCTGCTTTGAGCTTCCCTGCCATTTCAATAGATTTTTGTGGTAGGATTATTTTTGTTTGTTTATTTTTCCAACCTACTGCCTAGCTTTGGACTTAATGTTAGGGCTGGGCTCTACCACTCTTGTAGGGAATATCTGAGTTTGTCCTGTTGCTGCTTTCTTGGGAATATGAGGATTGTATTGTTACAGGATTTTAGGAATAACTCAGGCTCAGGACTTGTAACTTTTCAGTGTTCCCAAAGTGGTAAAATTTAGAGTATAGTCTAAATGTAATCACCCTAGTATAAGCTTTGAAAGTTCCTGACCTGGTTTTGAGTCTGAGCAACAGTAGACTGTTGCTGAATTCAGTTTATACTAACCAAGGAAACTTTTGGTTCAGAGTGGCAGAGCTGCAGGCTCTTTGATCTGGGATTCCTGCCTTCATTATTCCTCTGCAGGCTTCATACTAGAAGACAGACAACTAGAGACTGGAATGAAGACATGTCTTTGCTCCTATCATATGAGCTTCATTTCTGTTGTTTCTTTCTGAAACTACTCCTCTCTCTCAGTATATAGCCCAAAGCCTAATCCCATTTCCTATCCCCTCCATCCAGAATCTGTGACCTGGAACTAGACAGTGACAAAACTTCCATTTGCTGCCTGCCTCTGTTGAGGTGCCCAGAGATGGGAATGGAACCTCTTTCTCTCTTGGTACACAGCTGCCTCCTCCTAGGTGCTCCTGGATAGGCATTGACTCCAGGGTCCATTTGCTGTCTCCCTATATACATACTACTTGAGCTAGAAAAATTATTTCACTGTGACTTCTTGAAATTTCCCATCATGAATCTGTCTGGTGTGTCTGCATCTTTTTAGAGCAGCTATAGGGGGATGTTTGTTGTCCTGCTTTCTACTACCTCTGCCTGGCATGGGAAGCCCTCACAGTCTGGTTCCAACCTTTCTTGCTTTTGGCTGCTAATGTTAAAACTCCACAGGCACTTATTTTTAGCCTAGAGACCCACTGGCCTACTTGATGTTCCCTGTATAAGATACCCTATTGAGATCCAGACCTGTTTTCTTTTTCTTTTATCTCCTTTGCCTTGCACAGCTCCACACTCTATTTGTCACATTTAATTTTTCTCCTACTTGTCTGGCTATTCTTTTTCATCTCCTTTTCTAAATCACCATGCATATTCTATACTTAGCAATTTGTGTATCTTAAGGCTCTGTCCTGGACTCATTTCTTCTTTTTATGTACTTTCCTTCCCAGTGATCTCTTTAGCTCCCTTGGATTAAGTTATCTTCACTATGCAGATGATACCCAGGTTCTATATATTCATCTCTAGCCTCTTTTTAAGCTCCTGTCTTATATCACTATTTACTGGACATTTCCAACTGAATGTCTTGTAGGTTTCTCTGGTGTATGAGATATACTGGTAGTATCTCTGGTGTAAGGGCTTCTCAAACTCTTTTCAAGGCTGTTTGTCCATCTTTGGGGTCTACTTTTCACCCAACTCTCACCTATGGCTCCAAGAAGTTGTAGTGGACAAGTTAAACCAGGTTGAGAGTAACTGATGGGACTCAAGCCTATTGGTGGGTTAGAGGAATGACTACCCCAAGCAAGATGCTACTCCTGGTAAAATGGAAGAATGAGAACAGTTTGTACCAATGGCCATGAAGGTGGCTGAAACAAGTATCTGTGACTTGATCAGACATCAAAGATGCCAATGTCATCCATTGTATCCTAGGCCGTAACAATTGCCCCAACTTTTGTCTTGCCACTGGACTTTGATAACTCTGAAAGAGAGACTGACAGTGCAATTATGTTTCACTTAAATCCAATTCATGCTCAAGTCAAGACTTCATCCTATGATGTCACTGGTTCTCTTCAAAATGAAGGGCAAACAGCAGTTTCTGTCAAGGCTATCATGTTTCCCAAGTCCTGATGATTCTATCTCCACTATGTCTCACATTCTTTCTCTTCTGTTCACTCACATGGTGATTTCCCTGGTTCTGGTCCTTATATCTGTGGCCTGAACAATTACAAAAGCTTCTTAATCAGCTTCCTTGCCCCACTCTTTTTTCCTTTTCCATTCCATCCTCTCTTATAGCTGTCAAAGTTATGCTTATAAATCACAGATTTGATCAAGTCATTCCCTTGCTCAAGAAACTCATGAGCCTCTTTAGCTCCTTAAGGATAAAAGCACAAACTCCTCTAGCAACTAAAACCCTTTGCTATCTAAGTCCACACCACCTTTCTAGGCACATCCCACATAACTTCCTTTTAACTCTTCTCTATTCTAGGCAAAGTGATATGCATACACAATATTCACAGTATTCCTTTCTTATTTTTATGCCTTTGAATCAGCCAACTTTCAGGTCTAGAACTCTTCTTTCACCTTTCACAGAATCCTTCAGAAATCCTGTCCTATGGTGAGATCATTCTTGATCTTCCTGGTTTCATACCCTTTTCTTCAAGATTACATTATATTTACTTTGTCTATATTTTTCATGTATTTATTTTATATGTGTATATATCTTTTCTTTCAAATTGATTTCAAGCTCCTAGAATGCTGGAACAATTTCTCTTTATCTCTACAGTTCTCAAGATCTCATATAGAGCCAGGAACATTGTGTGTGCTTCATAAACATTTGGATGAATTAATTGGAATAATTTGGGCTATCCTAAATTAAAACTCACTTTATAATATTAAGCACAAGATATGAAACAGGGTAAGAAATCCATTGACTTTACTTGGTAATACTGTCATAGGTAGAATAGTGAGTTGCGTTTTATAAAAACCAAAATCAGAGTTTTAAGCAAAACCTGGTATAAATTAAATTATGCAGATTAAAAATTTTTTAAGTAAATTCTTGTGTTAGCTTTGGTTTTTAAAATTTTATGTAACATAATGTAAAACTTCATCAAGAAATTTAATTTGTGGCAAATCTTAATACCCCCTCTCGTAACTATACAAATATTTTAAAAGGTAAATTATTCATGGAGTTTCCTCCCAAGGCTAGTTGTGGAAAAGATGGGAGACAAAAAACATAATCTGTATAAATTTTAATTAAGTAGTGTTTTTCTACTTTGGAAAAATCCTTTGGGTCTATAAAATTTCAATTGAGATCTTGGAATGGGGTAAAAATTGCTTTTCTGTTGTTTTAAAAACCAATCAGGGTACTACTATTGGTTTATTTGCTTAATTCAAAGCAGCTGCAATTTCTAGCTGCTTAGAGGGTCTATTGATTGTCAGTCTATATATAAACTCATTTATTATAAATTACCCTACCTCCTCATATATTTCAGCCAGACTGGCCTTTCTGTTCTTCACAAAAAGTGTTTCATCACCAACCCCATTCCTATGTAGTTGTTAGTATCTGGAATGTATTCCCTCCTCACTACAAGAGCCTACTTAATACAAGAAGCCTTTTCCTAACACCCACTGTCCCTCCAGAAAAAAAAAAATTGCTAGTGGCCTATATCTCTAAACTGCTTCTATTTATTTCTTGCATTTATACAGAGGTTACATGCATGAGAGGCAGCCTGGAATAGTGGAGAAAGGTCTTTGATTCAGTTTCTCCCTTGAAGTTAAAGTCTTGGCACTTGGGCTGTTTGATCCTGGGCAACTTATTTCAACCTCTTATTGGCCTCAGGGAACTCTAAGACTCTAAATTTCAGAGAAAACACTGATTTGCATTGGTAGAAGGAAATTCCTCCATACATAGATGGTTGCATGTTTTCTCTCTGGAGAGAATGTGGGTTCCTTGAGAACAAGGGCTGTTTTTTGTTTTTGTTTCCCCAGTGCCTAGCATAATGATCTGCACATTGGTAGGTACTTAATAAGTGCTTGTTGATTAATAATATGAAATTCCTAATTTTAAGCCTGTATATTTTCAGTCCAATTCAGCAAGCATTCATTAAGTGTGTCATATATGTCTCTGGCACTGGGAAGACATAAACAAAAATATCTAATAGTACTTATCTTCAGGGAACTTATATTCTATTGGAAGGACCTCTCTTCTATTTATAAGATTAATCCTTTGGAGTTAATATTAATAAATTTTTTCATTGAACAGTCATATAACAGTGGATAATAATGATAAATTTAGACGGGTTGACAGTAATTTTCTGCTTCTTTTTATGGGAGGGTTATCAAGGCTACTTCACACAGATCTTAGAACATGCCAAAATAAAGCAGTCTCTCGAATATGACTATTAAAAACTACCTTGTTTAATTGCTGAAAAGGCTGACATGAATTTGGTGAAGAATGTTATTTCCTTTCTACACAGTCTGTCTTATAAATTGCTGGTGTCTTGCTCAACATCTGGGAGCAGTAGCATGTTATCTTGGCTTTAAAAAGGAATGGGAGGTATAGGGGAGTAGTGTAAAAATAAAAGGCAAACTGTAAAACTAATGGGCAATTAATCGATTGTGAGTTCATAAACTGATTTTGATACTCAACTTGCTGTGCTTACAAAGTATTTTCAGTTTATATCAGTAAAGTGAAGCTCATAAATGAACTTCTCTTCAGGGCCAGGCACAAGAACGCTAAAGAGACTCTGATTATAAAAAAAAAAAAAAAATTATTGAAATATATAAGGATAAAAGGATTTCTAACTCTAAGGGATTCTAACTCCACCCAAATAAAACTCCCTGGTTCCACAAGGAACTGCTTCTCCTGTTTTCACAGGCTACACTAATCCTTCCTGATCTGACAAACCCAAATTTTTGCTAAAATAAACTACTACTATTATCCTTATAATTCTTAACTTCGTCTTCACATTATAAAAATAACAAAGGCTAGCTGGTTGTCTCAACAAGAATCAAGTTAGAACTCTGAGAGAGAGAGAGAGTAACTCCTCACTATCTCCCAGGAGGTAACTCCTCTCTCAGAGTAACTGCCACACCCAGAGTGTGTAACTGTCACAGAAAAACCATTAAACTGTCAACATTTGAAACTGACACTCTCTTAGATCTGCTTCAAACTCCAATTCTTTCTCAAGCCAGCTTCTCTACTTCTTATCTCTAAACTAATATAACAAGACCTAATTTCTAATATCATCCTTATAATTTCCCCCCTTCGAGCATATGCTTGCTATTCTATGTAATTCTGAAACTATACCTAACCTTATGGTTATTATATACCCCCCCCCAAATAGTCTTAATCTTAAATTTATCTTATCCTATTCTTATTGCTGCACCTTATCAATGCTAATCTGCACTAGGGATATAAATCAAAGAAAAGAAAACTTCAGTGAAAATAAATAAAAAATGAAAACATACTTGCACCAAAGCAAGTGCAAAACATACAATTACAGAAATTCAGAATGTAAAATACAAAATACAAACTTTTGAAAAACTTTTGAAACAATAAAATAGTTACAAAAGTAGGGACCAGGTAGGTAGCACTGTGTAGATAGAGCATCAGGCCTGGAGTTGGGTGGACCTGGTTTCAGACACTTCCTAGCCATGTGACCTTGGACATGTCACTTAACCCTAGCTCTTGCTACTTTTTGATTCTTTTGTTTCTTTTACCTGTTCTTTAGTTAGTTGGTTTTGATATTATATTTTTCATATTTTCTTCTTTTCCTCTCAATTTTATAATTTTCTTTTAATATTTCTTGATACATTCAATCTTTCTGATTAGCTTATTTTAATTTTCAGGACATTTGGTTCTTAGGTTAGGTTCTTCACCATCTGTTATAAGTTTATCAGGGATTTTTTGCCTTTTCGCACTAGCTTTTAGTATTTTGCATTTTATGTGTTTCCATTTTGTATTATTTTCTTTTTTTTTTCAATTAACTCATAGTCCTTATGTTTGGGGTTTTTTTCTGTGAAGTTTTTGTTGGACATGTTAGGTCATTCTCTTCCTTGGAATTTACCTCCTTGGCATCTCTTAGCCTAAGGCAGTAATAGTGAACCTTTTAGAGATGGAATGCCAGGCCCTGCCCCCACCCCATCCCTAGATTTAGTGCTGTGCCACCCCTCCCCCCCATTACCCCAGATTGGGGAGGGAGGAAGCACTCCAAATGGGCTACAGAACAGAGGGGTGGGTGATGGGAGGCATGTGTGGAGAGGGGGAGGGGAGTGGCCCAAGTGCTCTGCCTCCTGTGAGCCTCCCACCTTACCCACTGTGCACTCTCATTGGGCTACTGGGCAGAGGGGCAGGTGAAGTGAAAAAAAAGTCATGGGGGGGTGGGAGAACAGCTCCATCCAAGTCCCTCTGCCTTTCTAGTATTGAACTGGGGGGATTGTTGGGGGGGAGGGAAGCCCAGGTGCCCACAAGAGAGTGCTCTGTATATCATCTTTGGCACCTGTGTCATAGGTTCACCATCACTGGCCTAAGATATTTTCCTCACTGTATTTGGTGTTTTCCTTAGGTATATTCATCACAGCCACCTTAGTGTTAAGGTTGTGGGAAGAGGGCCTGGGAGCTGTACTTTAGTCAGGCTCTGCTCTTAAATAAAGTGAATGGAATGGGAAAGCCCTGCAGAGTCCTAAGTGTGGTGGTGAAGATGCTACTTCAAGGAATTCTTGGGCTATTTAGAGTAACTTTGTCTTTGGGCTAAGGGGTTGCTGCTGCTCTCTACTCAGGGCTCTACTCAGTCCTTGCCATACACCCTGCTTCCGGGATCCCCCTGGTATTAGGCTCTGCCCAAGGCTCCTTCAGTCTGCTTTTGGTGTATGTTGGTGCATGTCTCACTTCTGTTTTCCTGGACGGGTCTTTGCCTAGGGCTACCTTCTTCAATGGGACCATTTCTGGGTTCTGGATCTTTCTAGTTGCTTTGGGACTATTTATCTTGGCCTTTTGATTTACCTATTTTAATCACAGAAGTCTGATGATCTATCCATAAATTCATGGGTTGACTGTTGGGGGCTATAGGTGGTCTGCCTTATTCTGCCTATTAATGATGCAAATTTAAGTTTTCCTGAGGTATGAGCAGGGCATCTGGGTTTCTCTAGGTCCTAGCATGATACCTACTACCTTTCTAAAATTCCTTATAATATCACAATAAACTTTTGAATCTCTCTTTCACATTTTAAATTAAATGTTAAATTTTGATCATCCTGACCCATCCCCTTGGATACAAAAACTTCTGACTTTTAAAGTACTTTTAAAAATCAGTTTACATGATGTAAATTTACAAATATGTAATCTTCATTTTAAATAGTTTTAGTCTATTAATGGGCTATTTTTCTTTTCTTTCTTTTTTTTTTAAACCCTTACCTTCCTTCTTGGAGTCAATACTGTGTGTTGGTTCCAAGGCAGAAGAGTGGTAAGGGCTAGGCAATGGAGGTCAGGTGACTTACCCAGGGTCACACAGCTGGGAAGTGTCTGAGGCCACTAGGACCTCCCATCTCTAGGCCTGGCTCTCAATCCACTGAGCTACCCAGCTGCCCCCATCTTTTTCTTTTTTATTAAATCTTGTTTTGCTTTCTCTGAAGGTTAAGGCCAATAGAATACACAAGTGTTTGGGAATATTAATGATAACTGTCTAGTGGCTGTTCAGGTTAGATATTATACAGGACTCCTTGGCATAGCTTTAGAACACTGCTATGGATATCTGAGGAACCTTGTTAAGAATTTCTTGTCTTACAAAAGAGAAGACTTTGGTGGGATGGTGAACCAGAAACATATTAGAGATTTTTAGATATGAAGTATAATGGTAAAAGGATTATATTCTAAATTTTATTGGTCTCAAAGAACAGTAGGATCAGTGGGTGGAAGTTATATAGAGGTTTATTTAAAAGGATCATAGATTTAAAGGTGAAGTTACCTTAAAATATAGCTCATCCAATTTTGGATGTTTCAGGAGAGGAAAGTAGACATCCATTGAATGGAAAGGCCCAAACTAAAAAGGCAAAATTTAATCAAGAAATTAGGAGAGGAGAGCCCTCCTGGAAGAGACTCTCTTTAAGAGTTCAGCTCAAATAGAAATGGCATCTCAACAATTAGCACTGTCAGGAAATGAAAGGGGCTACCTTAGGAGATAGTGAACTCTCATGAAATATTCAAGTGGAGGCTGGATGAGTAATGGAGAGAATTTATGCTTTAGGATTAGGAGTTAGATTTGATGATTTCTAATTTTTTTTTTCAGCTTTAAAATTTTGTTTTCTAAGATTTTATGAAATGAAGGTTATCTTTCCTCTACCATTCTGGTAGAGGATACCTCTATGAGTGTGGAGTCTTTCAGATCTAATCAAGTCACCTTTCTCTCCTGAAACGTGACTTGATCTATAGTATAGGAAAATCTCAAGTACAGTTAGCTTTAATATATTGAGCTTTTATCATAAGATAGTTCTAGACCCTTTCCTTTTTCTATAATGAAATCACTATTGCTAGTTATAGTTATATTCTTTGCATTTAAAGATTTCTTCAAAAGTTGCTGAACTAGTAATTCAAGATGCAAATAGAATTTAGTGTTACATTTTTAGATAGATATTCTTTCATTTCTAGTACTTTTAAGTCTTAGGGTGAGAGGAGTATGGAAATACAGTATTCAGATAGAGAACTATTTCAGAAAACAAAAAAATAATTGTTTTTATATGGATTAAGTGATTGTGAGATTATTAAGGACATTTATATAGTTTAAATTGAATAAACAAAAGCTTACTGATTGCCTAACAATGTATTCTCCTTTCTCACTTCTTCTTTCCCTATTTCTATAGGCATAGAAGGGATGAGTGTTTGAAGAATAAGGAAAAGTAATGGGTAGCCTTATGGATAGCTTTTTTTATAAAAGTATTATCTTTGTTAAGCCAATGAGTTAAGGTGTGTTAGTGGTTTTACTAAAATTTGAGTATGTGATTACAACATTGATCATTATGGCTCTTCTTGTTTTAGGATTTATTGTGGCTGCTGCCAGATTTAGGAAAACACATTTACCCATCTGGCAGTGCAGAACTGTCTCATCAACTGAACCTAATGGACTTAGTGATGAATGCCTTTTGTTTGCTATGCCTGACTTTGAATGAAAGGAGACAAAAGAGGCTGGTTTTGCTGTAGATCATGATAGACTACAATGAGAGGATGCAGCTATATTGCTTTCTGTAATAAATTTTTGAAATATAATAAATGTTAGCTAAATACTGAGATATTTACAGGAAGATTACATGAAAAATTATTGCACTGAAGAAATCATTTGTGTAGAAATCTACATGGAAAAATTATACTGTGGTAAGTAAGAGGGTCCAAAAACCTTTGACTAATTTTTGCTTTTTTTTTTTGAGAGGATTTCACTCATTGTGGCATTATTTTGGGAACAAGATAGCATAATCACATTTAAAAATCAATCATAAAAAATAGTGTCAATAGACTTTTTTCTTTTCTGATTATTTTCCATGTTTTAATGAATATAGTTTTAATTTTATATGTGAGGGTGTCCAATTCCAGATCTAATGTAAAAAAATACTTCTTTGGAGAACTGTTTTATCATAAAGGAGAAATCTAAATTTGTTAATTCCTGTGAACCAAGAGTTAGAATTAACCTTACTTTTCTACATCTAAATAATAAGGCATTTAGTTACACATACTTTAAAATTTTGAAGTTTTTATATTTTATATGAAAAATTATTACCAATTTAACTGATTTCAGAAAGGAGGTAATTACGAATACTTAAAATCACATCAAAAACCCTTTACTTTTTCTTAAAATCTCAAAGATACCACTAGGATTTGAAAACATTTGATGAAAGTATGCTTTTATAATACATAAAAATATTTCTGTTACTAAGTTATATTTTTAAAACATATCTAATATAGTGTAAAACAAATTAGAAAGTACATAGATTAGGTATGAATGCCATTCAGACAATCCCTATCTTGCACTGGTGCCCCATAATTCATTTAGTCTTTATTTATCTGAAAGTTATGGGGATCATTTCAGAAATGTTTGCTTCAGAATTAAGTTTTAAGTTTATTCTGATAGTTCATATTTTAAATATTATAAAATATTCCTGAGTTGTTTTTTACTTTTGACCTTGGAGAAATAGAGTATTTGTATTTTGTATTAATAATATACAAAAATTTCAAAGTAATATACTTTGAAAAACAAAAACAAAACCTTAATGACTTAACATTTTATAAATTGTTTGCTGTAAGGAATTATGTTGATCTAAAATTTAGTGTCTTATAGATCTTTTTGAACTGGTAACTTACTAATGGGATCTTTTGAATTGGTAACTTACTATCCTTTTAATTGATTTGAACAATTGCATATATAACATAAAGATTTAAGCACTGGGAGCAGCTGGGTGGGTCACTGGACTGAGAGCCAGGCCTAGAGAGGAGAAGTCCTAAGTTAAAATGTGACCTCAGACACTTCCTAGCTGTATGACCCTGGGCAAGTCACTTAACCTCAGTTGCCTAGACTTTATCACTCTTGGAACTAATACACAGTATTGAGTCTAAGATGGAAGATAAGGACTTTAAAGAAAAAAAGACAAGCACAAATTTGCTAAATTTGTATGAATATCTAACTTTTTACTGTGTTCTTATTATCTTAAAACATATGACCAAATCTTTTAAGTTTTAGATAGTTCATTAAAGGCAAGTCTCTTGGCTTCAACTGTGATCATTTTTTGTGAAGCAAGCTTGAAGTTTGTTCTCTCTTTCACCTTTATTTTGAAAACTACATTTAGAAGTCGATAAATGTGATGAAATGTTAAAGTGCAAAAGTAGTTTCTTATCCCATTAATTTCCTTTTCATTTTTCACTTGAGAATGTTTGGAATTATAAATGCTAAATGAGAGCCTTCATGCTTCTAAAATTAATCAAAGACTTTTTTTTCTCTATGAATTTAGGAAGCAATGGAAATAGATGGACAAGATCAGTGTAGTGAAATGAAATGTATTCCAAGTGGAAAATGTCAAAAGATCCTCTTTTCTTTTAGACATGGTTTTTATAGCTGATTAGGCTGTGTGAAATAGTGGAAAGAATAATGAATTTGTTCTTTTTTTTTTACCATTGTAATTTTACTTCTCTGCCCAAGTTAGGGGTATTGGATTTGATCTCTAAACCTCTTAAAACTCTGAATCTTATGCTCTTTCCCCATTTTTTCCATTTGGCTATCTAGCATAGAGAAGGTGTGTGGGGCTGTGTGTGGTGTAGGAGACACAGAAGGAATACTTGATTGACCAAATGTTTTTCTTCTTTCTAAGACTTGGATAGGTGAAGTTGTCTTTTGCTTATTATCCCTGCTTTAAAGTGGCTCCTGGATGATTCCTATTAGTCGAAAATTTATTCACTTTGCAAAGTTTAGTTAGAAAACTACACTTTAGCAAAAACATACACATGTTACAGATTGTTAATTTTGTCTTAGAAAATATGGTCAGATTTAACCCTTAGAATCAAGAGTATTTGTTTAAATTCGTTAGCATGTTATATTTTTATGTTCTATATATGGGCTCTACTATTTCTACTTTAATGATATGAATGTATTCAATTTTATTTGAGTTAGAAATCCTGATTAACCAGTGCTTTCACAAGTCTCTAGTCCTTTTGTACTCTTACCCAGAACTCTTTTTACTCTAACCAACTGTATTTAATCTTCTTAAATATTAAATACTCTTAATATAATTTGCTTTCTCCCAAAAAATAGTGTTACCAATTTTATTTTCTCTTCATGAACCTTTTCCTGATCCCCTTAATTGCTGATTTCTTCCTTAAACTACTTTGCATTTATTCACTTTATGTTAAATAGCAAGTTTAAAAAACTTGCTCAGGATCACATATGTTGAAGCCTAGATTTTAACTGAGAATTTCTTGACTTTGATGCTTTTCTGTTGAACCAAACTACATTACCATATGAGAAAGCTAAGTATTTGTGCAATAAAACATTAAAATGTTGGAATCTTTGTACAGATACAAAATATTCAGATGATTTAATTTTTCTTTTTCCTTTATGTGTTTTTTAAAATAATATTTTATTTGATCATTTCCAAGCATTATTCATTAGAGACAAAGATCATTTTCTTTTCCTCCCTCCCCCGCCCCCATAGCCGACGAGTGATTCCACTGGGTATCACATGTGTTCTTAATTCGAACCCATTGCCATGTTGTTAGTATTTGCATTAGAGTGTTCCTTTAGAGTCTCTCCTCTGACATGCCCCCTCAGGCAGTTGCTTTTCCTTGGTGTTTCTACGCCCACAGTTTACCCTCTGCTTATGGATAGTGTTCTTCTCCTAGATCCCTGCAGATTGTTCAGGGACATTACACCGCCACTAATGGAGAAGTCCATTACGTTCAATTATACCACAGTGTATTAGTCTCTGTGTACAATGTTCTCCTGGTTCTGCTCCTCTCACTCTGCATCACTTCCTGGAGGTCGTTCCAGTCTCCATGGAATTCCTCTACTTTATTATTCCTTTTAGCACAATAGTATTCCATCACCAACATATACCACAATTTGTTCCGCCATTCCCCAATTGATGGGCATCCCCTCGTTTTCCAGTTTTTGGCCACCACCAAGAGCGCAGCTATGAATATTTTTGTACAAGTCTTTTTGTCCATTATCTCTTTGGGGTACAGACTCAGCAGTGCTATGGCTGGATCAAAGGGTAGCCTTTATATGTTTTTATAGCATGGTGAATACAGAATGTATCATCTTATAATCTATTCTTTCTGAATATTTATCAACTGTCAGGTAATCTAAAATTCTGATAAACATATTATTTCTTTATTATAATTTATTTGCTATGCCATTAAAATTAAATTCAGTCACTTTTGTGTCTTGAACATTCAAGACTATATTGAGTTTATACTGAGTACCAACTATATAGACTATTTAAAGATGGTAGTCATGCTCGGAATAGACTCTAAACTTGGAGCATGTTCCTAGGCGTTGGGGCTTGGTTCCCTAATCTCTGGAACTCTGGTTTATCTGAGCACTCTTGGATAAAAGCTATCTACTACCTCTCCTCCCCTGAGTCTTAGGATTTATTAGTTTGAGATCCTTGATGGTGGTAGATGCTTGGAGCTCAAATACCATCTTGTGCAGGAAGCTTCATTTAACTACCAACTACTAGTCTCCTATCTCCTAATCTACTTGGTATTTAAGTATTTGATATATAGTTTTTGTTTAGTTGTTTCTGACTATACTTTATGGACAAAATTCATGGGTATTTCTTGGCAAAAATGCTATTGTGGTTTACCATTATCTTTTCCAGTGGGCCTCCATTTTATATGTAAGGAACTGAGGTAAGCAGGGTTAAATCATTTGCCCAGGGACACACAGTGTCTGAGGCTGGATTTAAACTCAGGTTTTCCTGACTCCAGGGCCAATGCATAGCACTACTTAGCTGCACTATATGTCTGTGTCCACTTTATATATCATATAGAGAGAGATATAGATATGTGCTTGTCTCCTCCATTAAAATGTAAGCTTCTTGTGAGCAGCAACTTTTTCAGTTTTTAAACTCGTATCCCTAGGACCTAGTACAGTGCTTGATGTGTATATGCTAAATAAATGCTTGTTGTTTTTCTTAAAAAATAAATTTTATTGTTTTTACACACTACCTACCATCTGCCTCACTGAGGGCCACCCAATTTAACAAAGAAATTTTTTAAAAAGAAAAAAAGAGGGAAATTTTTTTTTTTAGCAAAACCAATCAATATAGAGAAAAGTTTTTGAATTCATTATATAACATTTTACATCTGTGGATCCTATACCTCTACAAAGGATGTAGGAGAGAATCTTCTCACAATTCCTTTTTGAAGTGTGGCCTTGCTATTCTTCCTAAATTCTGCAGTATATCTTTCAGTTATTTCCTTGTTGTTTTCCCCATTTACATTGTTGTTGCCATTGAGTGGGAAGTAAGGTGGTGCAGTGAATGTATAGCCTGGGGCTTGGAGTAAGGAAAGCCAGTGTTCAAGAATGACCTCATATACTGTGCTAGTGACCATGTGCTAGTCACTTAATCCTGTTTGCCTCATTTTCCTTATCTATAAAATGAACTAGAGAAGGAAATGGCAAACTGCTCCAGAATCTTTGCCAAGAATATGGCAAATATCGGGTCTTGGCTTTTCTTGCTTTACTCTGTATCAGTTCATGGTAAGTACATGCTCTTGGTTTCTGTAGTAATCATATTCATAAAAGCAAGATTTCATTATGGTCATGTGCTATAATTTATTTAGTCATTTCATAATCTCTGGGCATCTACTTCATTTTCAGATTTTTGTCACCACAAAAAGTGCTGCCATAAATTTTTTGGTATATATAGAAGCTTTCTTCTTATTAATGATCTCTTAATCAGTAGCAACCAGTAGTAAGATGTTGAAGTCAAAGGATATTCTCTGTAAAAATGACATTTTAGTCTTTATTTGCATAATTCCTACCCAAACTGATTGTTCTTATTCATGAAGATGTGATGGTATACTGATAGTCCTAAAATCCCACAATATTAACTGTGCTTTGTCATATTTGTAAATATGCTTATGAAGTAAAACCTGAGACTTGTTTTGATTTGAATTAGTGATTTGGAGTATATTTTCATACATCATTAAGAGTTTGCAAGAAAAAACCTATTCCTATCTTTGGTCCACTATCTATTTGACAGTGGCTTTCATTAACAGATAGATGCAGATAGACAAAACATACATACATATACATATGTTAACCATTTAGCCAAGAGCCACAATTATTCATTCTAAATTAACCAAAGAGAAAAGTTTTTCTATAGCAAAGAAGTTTTATTTTCCATAGAGAGAGAATTCAAAGAAAGTACATGTGGGAGGGATAGACCCAAGTGCTTGAGAGACTGGAGGTTACAGATCTTTTTATAGTGTTTCAGGAAAGAGGGAAGGAGGTCTTTTTAGGATTAAGCAATGTGGGAAATTTTTGCCCAGCACATGAGCTATACTGTTGTTAACCTTTTGGTATATCCTCAGGATGGGACTCAAGATAAAGGGAAAGCTACTGGTTCAAGGCATGCTTACCTTTTCTTGTGGTCAGAAACATTGCAGTTATTTCCAAGGCATTACCATTGCATTATCAGATGGATTCCTGTGTTCCATAGCAATTATAAACATCACAAAAACTATTAGAAACTTGTTAACCCTTACCACATACATATCTTCAGGCAGGATGTGCCAGGCACTTTCAGCCACCACCACTACCTTGACAACTATCTATCCTCAGGTCCTTATGGGTACAGCCCAGGACCAAGAATCTAAGAGCCTTGTGAAAAATAGTGTTAATAAAGCTCTTACTAGCCTCTTTGCTGTTTAATGAACAACTCTATCCATTAGCTACAGGCATTTTCTCTGGATATCTCCATGCCTGCAATGTTCTACCTCCTCACATCTACCCCATTAGCTTCCCTACTTTCCTTTAAGACCCAATTAAAATACCATCTTTTATAGAAAGTCTTTTACATGTCCTCTTAATTCTAGTGCTTTCCTTCTCTTAAATTTATTTCTTATTTATCCTGTCTATCTATAGTTTGTACATATTTGGTTGTCTCCCCCATTAGATTATGAACTTATAGTGCTTGGAATTTTAATTAATAAATGATATGAGGACATTTCTCTTAAGTATAACATTGTTTATTAATAGGAGTATGCAGTCTCTTAATAAAGAATAGGTCAATCACATGTGATTCTTCAAGGAAAGATAAGGAACAGGAAGTTGACAGAGCCTTTTAACAAAGTTTTATTTTCCTTTTGATTGGCCTGACAGCACATTATTTGTCCTCTCCCAGTTCTGTTTAATGGATATTTTAAAAGAGTAAGTGGACTTAAAAATTTTAATTCCTCTCACTACAGGGAGGGGGAAGTATTACTTTTCAAGTAGGTGGATCCCAATAGCTTCACTAAGGTAGAAAAACACAAGTTGTCTCAGTTTTTCATTGACTAAATATTGTAGATCATGTCACCCCAAATGTAGATCATATGTCTAGCAAGGTTAAAAGAGTATATGTGTTGGGAGCATTGTGAGATGAGGGCCAGGGTTCCATCATTGAGAAAGTGGGAGGATAGAGAGGCAGAAACAGAGAGAAGAGGAGATGAGAGAAGAGGAGAGATAAGCAGAGATAAGTGAAGCTAGGGCCAGACTGGGAGACATGATGTCCATGCACTGTTTATTGTGACAAAAAAGGAAGACTTTTATAGAGAGTAAAATGCTAAACAGTACATCATTCTGGGTGTGTGTGTGTGTGTGTGTGTGTGTGTGTGTGTGTGTGTGTGTGAACTTTCCCAGGAAATATTGTTTATGAAATGACTTAAGAAAGTTACCAGGGTTGCTATACAAATGTAAGCAAATTGAGAAAGAGTAACAGCTAATCTATCCTGCATATTTGAGGGAAAGGAAGGTTTGATACTTTCAGTCATGATATTACAAAGACTTCTTTGCTCTTCAGAATGAGGAAAGACCCAAGGTTTGATAATGACCAGATTGGAGGAGGAATCCTTTCTTATCTAAGTTATAGCCTAAAGAATAGCTGTAGCTATGAGACTGGCTTTGCCAAGAATCTTAAACTTACAGGCATGTCTTTTCTGACTGCTTTTCCTCAGTGGGCCTCATTTGTCTTAAGTACCTCTATACATGTACATGGAAGGTAGATTCTTGTTTATAGATAAAGAAAGAGTTGAGGTTTCCATTTTGCCTTAACAAAAGCCAGGGGTCTTTACCCAGTTAAAAGCTTTGGGGCCTGGGAGTGATTACCTTTTCATCCAACCGTTCCTAGAGAAACAGACTGATGTTCAGAAGCTGGAGTTTGAGGGAATGGTTTCATAAAAATTTTGCTAATAAATAATATCCAACATTAGGTTTCCTCCAATTCTTTGAGCACAGGACTGTCTTTTGACTCTTTTTGTATCCCTAGTACTTAGCACAATGCCTGGCAATTTATTGACTAATATTGACTCATCATCTGATGTGCTTCCAGCCTATGAAATAAAGAGGTAAGTTGACTGGAAACTGTTACTTGTTGAAATAGAGAAGATAAACTTAGGGGAACCTGTTTCTTCAGCAATGACTGTTGTTCGCTGGCTGGCTGTGACTAGAGAGGGCTGCCTATAGGGACCTGATGCTGCTTATTGGTAATGGAGGTAGAACAGAGAAATGCTGAGGTACAGGGATGCTACCACACAGGAATGCTGGTACACTGAGGACTGCTTTGGGGTTTACTCTGGGGTTTGCCCTGGGGTTTCTGCCTTATTGATCACCCTACTGATTGTTGATGGATCAACCTACTTCCTAACCTCCTTCCTCCCTCCCTACTTCCCTTGCCTCCCTCACCTCCCCAATCTTCCTTGAAGCCTTTGGCTCCTTCCCTCCTCTCCTGAGTGAACTATAAAGATACTCTAGTTGCTTTCTCAGTCAAGGAGTTTATTAGGATAACAGGATGGGAAACTGAGGTAAGAGGGATGAGGAATTTCCCTAATCTAAATGATATAAAATTGAGGGTTTGGGGAGTCAGAAATGTGACTCTTAGACAGTTAGAAAGATGGAGGACAATAGCAGTTCAGAATCTTCTTTCTTCACAAATCAGCCAGATCTCTCAGTTTAACCCCAGAAAGAAACAAAGTTCAAAGTCTCTCCTTTTCTCCTGGCCAGCTCAACTCTCTTGGTGGTGAGACCACCAACTCAAAAGCTTTTGCCCTGGTTAGCTTCCACTGCTCAGAGTTAGGGAAAACAAAAAAATCAAATCAGCCTCACAAAAGTCTTTCACCCAGCTTCAAACCTCCAGGGAGAGAGAATCTGTCTCCCAGTCAGAGACAAAGTCCAAAAGCCCCTCCCCCCTGTCAGCTCAAACTGCCACCAACCTGGGGACATTACATTGAAATCTTCTCTTGCATCTTGGTCCACAAGTCCTGCAAAGTTTCTCTCTCTCATGTCTCTATCACACCTACCTCCCACAACCATTATTGAGAGGATAAATCATTGTGGAGGAAGGATTCCCTATTCATTACTAACTTGACCAACGACTACCAATTGGCAATCCAGACCCTCAAACTATTGTGACAAGGAAATCACTTTAAAAGACTGATATATATTAATTTAAGGTCACCAAGGAATTCAGCTATGTAATTCCTAAATGAAAACTCAAGTCAGCAGTCAACCTTTTATGGAGTTTAATTACAAAACAAGAGGAAGAAAGGAATTAGAGATAGAGAGAGAGAGGGAGAGAGAAAGGGGAGAGAAGGGAATAGGGCTTAAATACCCCTTCTGTTTAGGCTGGGCCAAAAGGCCCAAGCCCTTAGATAGCTGGGGCAAAGAAAAGAGATCAGTCCCTATTACTCATGTGACCAAAATGGAGAAACAGTCTCAGAAGCCCCCACCTTCAGCTTCCTTCAGAGCAAGCTTCTCAAAGCACACTCCAACCACTCAGACAAACTCCTCAACCACCACCCTGAGTCTTCAGACCCCTCTATCTTTAAGGAAACCATCCAAGTTCCCTCCCCTCTGTTTTCACATCTACCAATCACTGTCCATCAATTTCTCTATGCCAATGGAGGCTCTAGCTTAACCCAGGATCGCCCAGAGGTCTCTGGCTTTGCACTTGTCTGTTGAAGGTCATATTTTCAAATAATTAAATCTTTGATCCTTTGCTACAGCCCTTCCTAAATCCTGTTAACCTGAGTAGGATAGAGATTGGAATAATTAAATTTTGATCTATGCTGCAGCCCTTCCTCAATCCTGTTAGGACTGAGTAGGGTGGAGATTGATTCCAAGTATCTCCATTGTATCAATTCTAAAATCAATCATGACTCAAAGAAATTCCTGTTCTATGCTTAAGCATAGGTCAAAGTCCTTTCCATTGTTCAGCAAAAGGTTTCTGTCCTAAAGTAATCTTAAGAAGGGAGGAGGAGGAACCTCCCATGCCAGTGGGGTTCACATTCCAATAGACCATCAGTAAGAAATTTTCCAAGTATGAAATTTCCCAATGGTGAAATTTCCAACATTTATAAGTCTAAGGAATTTTAAGGTTTACACTATGTACCTTGAAAATAGCAATATTTACAACCCAGAGTCCTCAGCATTAATTCTAGGAAGCAACCTTTCTGGAGATTCAGGCTTGGAGTTGCACCTGTAGATATTATAGCTATAGCTCCTACATATGTAGAAAGTAATAGTAATAATAATTGCTGACAGTTCCATAACACTTACTATGTACCAGGCACTTTGCAGATACTCTTTTACAACAATCCTGGGAGTTAGGTGCTAGTATTATCCTCATTTTATAGAAGAGAGAATGGAGGCAAGAAGAGGGTAAGTGACTTGACCATGGTAACATAGCTACTAAGTGTCTGATGCTAGATTTGAGATCCAGTCTTCCTGATTCCAGGTCCAGTGCTCTGTGTACTATAATGTTAAATGTATTTGTGGTTGGACTTGAATATATTAATTAGGTGGTCACCAGGGATTTAATTTCTAAATCCCAAAAAATAAATTATTAAAGTAAAATGTAAATTTATGGTAGTTTATTTACAATAGAGAGAAGATATTAAGGAATGAGAGAGAGAGACACGGACAGAGAGAGACACACACAGACAGACAGACAGACAGACAGACAGACAGACAACAAGGCAGGGTTACTAAGTCAGCCTTTCACTCACCAACGGTGACCATTTAAAAAGAAAGCAGTCTGAGGTATCCTGCACGAGCTCTTCTAGGGGTCCAGTTCCACAGCCAAGTTGGAGTTTCTGTCTTCCAGTCTCTCCTCCAAGTGAGAGTTCTTCAATCTAACTCAAATCAAGTATCTTTTTATGGCCTCTGGTCCTCTTTTTAAAGATCTTTTTCTCTTGTGTCACCTCCCCTAAATTTCACGTCTACCAATCACAGTAGGTGCTCCTCTCCAGGACTGCCCACTCCTTAGTTCACACACTTCTTTGATTAGATTATACCTTTTTTGGTTACTTAACCTTTTGTAGTGGAGTTACCACCTTTTGGGTATTAAAATCTAAAAATAGATTGTGGATTACAATTCAATCTTCCCAATAAAGGAAGAGCTACATACCGTCATTGTTACAATCAGGAGATAGCTAAACCCAATCTTCACAATAGCACTACTTTGGTGCCAAAAAAGAAAGTTCTTGCCACCCTACCCTTTGGTATTGTCAAATAGTACATTAGAAATTGTTATGATTTTTCAGTGGAAATGATATTAAGAAGTATGACCACCTATTTTGCTGGTGCACCCTAAATATCTTTTCCATATGACTTGCAGCTTAAACTTTCCATATATGTTGTCCCCTGTATTAGAATGTGAACTTTTTGAGAGCTGGTAATGCCTTTTCTTTTGTATCCTTAGGGCTAAGCACAGTGCTTTGCACAAAGTAAGTGCTTCTTAATATATGTTGCATTCAAACACACACAGTTTTCAGAAAGTAAGGCTTTAAGCAAAAGAGGTAGGTTTGTGTGTATATCTGTCTGTCCGTTTGTCCTTTGGTATCTGTGTGTGGTTTGTCTATATATCTTGGATATCACATTCAGAGAAATTTTATAGAAAGATTTTCTTACCCTTATTTGAGTTGCTTCCCCTCCTTAACTTAGATGCATTAGGGCTTTTGTGTTTATGTGTGCAGAAGCTTTTCAATTACATGTACACAGTATTATTTTGTCTTTTGCAATATCTTCTATCCCCTGTTTTTTTAAAAAATACAACTCTATACCTGTGAAAGATCTATGCGCTTTAATTTTTTTATGGTATGATCTTTAAGTTCACAAATCTAATTTGAACTTAATGAATAATATGATATAAGATAGTGGCCTGAGCCTAGTTTCTTTTAACTACAGTTTTCCAATAATTTTGTATTTACTAGGAAGCTCCTAAAAATGTATTTCCAGTTTATTGAATATTAAATTATCGAATTGTTTTGTTTCCTCTGTTTAGTTGTTCCATTGATTTATTTCTGTATCTTTTTTTTATATTTTATTTGATCATTTCCAAACATTATTCATTAAAGACATAGATCATTTTCTTTTCCTCCCCCCCCACACCCCCACCCCCCATAGCTGACACGTAAGTCCACTGGGCATTAGATGTTTTCTTGATTTGAACCCATTGCTTTGTTGATAGTATTTGCATTAGAGTGTTCATTTAGAGTCTCTCCTCTGTCATGTCCCCTCAACCTCTGTATTCAGGCAGTTACTTTTCCTCGGTGTTTCCACTCCCATAGTTTATCCTTTGCTTATGAATGGTGTTTTTTTCTCCTGGATCCCTGCAAATTGTTCAGGGACATTACACCGTCATTTATGGAGAAGTCCATTACGTTCGATTATACCACAGTGTATTAGTCTCTGTGTACAATGTTCTCCTGGTTCTGCTCCTCTCGCTCTGCATCACTTCCTGGAGGTTGTTCCAGTCTCCATGGAACTCCTCCACTTTATTATTCCTTTTAGCACAATAGTATTCCATCACCAACATATACCACAATTTGCTCAGCCATTCCCCAATTGATGGGCATCCCCTCGTTTTCCAGTTTTGGGCCACCACCAAGAGCGCAGCTATGAATATTTTTGTACAAGTCTTTTTGTCCATTATCTCTTTGGGGTACAGACCCAGCAGTGCTATGGCTGGATCAAATGGTAGACATTCTTTTGTCGCCCTTTGGGCATAGTTCCAAATTGCCCTCCAGAATGGTTGGATCAGTTCACAACTCCACCAGCAATGAATTAATGTCCCTACTTTGCCACATCCCCTCCAGCATTCATTACTTTCCTTTGCTGTTATGTTAGCCAGTCTGCTAGGTGTGAGGTGATACCTCAGAGTTGTTTTGATTTGCATCTCTCTGATTATAAGAGATTTAGAACACTTCTTCATGTGCTTGTTAATAGTTTTGATTTCTTTATCTGAGAACTGCCTATCCATGTCCCTTGCCCATTTATCAATTGGAGAATGGCTTGATTTTTTGTACAATTGATTTAGCTCTTTATAAATATGAGTAATTAAACCTTTGTCAGAGGTTTCTATGAAGATTTTTTCCCAGTTTGTTGTTTCCCCTCTGATTTTAGTTATACTGGTTTTGTTTGTGCAAAAGCTTTTTAATTTGATGTAGTCAAAATTATTTATTTTACATTTTGTGATTCTTTCTATGTCTTGCTTGGTTTTAAGGCCTTTCCCCTCCCAAAGGTCTGACATGTATACTATTCTGTGTTTACCCAATTTACTTATGGTTTCCTTCTTTATGTTTAAGTCACTCACCCATTTTGAATTTATCTTGGTGTAGGGTGTGAGGTGTTGATCTATTCCTAGTCTCTCCCACACTGTCTTCCAATTTTCCCAGCAGTTTTTGTCGAATAGTGGATTTTTGTCCCAAAAGCTGGGATCTTTGGGTTTATCGTATACTGTCTTGCTGAGGTCGCTTTCCCCCAGTCTATTCCACTGATCTTCCTTTCTGTTTCCTAGCCAGTACCAAATTGTTTTGATGACTGCTGCTTTGTAATATAGTTTTAGGTCAGGGACTGTAAGGCCCCCATCATATGTGTTTTTTTCATGATTTCCCTGGATATCCTTGATCTTTTGTTATTCCAAATGAATTTTGTTATGGTTTTTTCTAAATCAGTGAAGAAGTATTTTGGTAGTTCAATGGGTATGGCTCTAAATAGATAAATAAGTTTGGGTAGGATGGTCATTTTTGTTATATTGGCTCGTCCTATCCATGAGCAGTTAATGTTTTTCCAATTGCTCAAGTCTAGTTTTAGTTGTGTGGCGAGTGTTTTGTAGTTGTGTTCATATAGTTCCTGTGTTTGTCTTGGGAGGTAGATTCCTAGGTATTTTATTTTGTCTAAGGTGATTTTGAATGGGATTTCTCTTTCTAGTTCTTGCTGCTGAGCTGTGTTGGAGATATATAGAAAAGGTGATGATTTATGTGGGTTTATTTTGTATCCTGCAACTTTGCTAAAGTTGTTGATTATTTCAATTAGCTTTTTGGTTGAATCTCTAGGATTCTTTAAGTAGACCATCATGTTATCTGCAAATAGTGATAACTTGGTCTCCTCCTTGCCTATTTTGATGCCTTCAATTTCTTTTTCTTCTCTAATTGCTACTGCTAGTGTTTCTAGTACAATGTCAAATAGTAGAGGTTATAATGGACATCCTTGTTTCACTCCTGATCTTAATGGGAATGGATTTAGTTTATCCCCATTGCAGATGATATTAGTTGATGTTTTTAGATATATACTGTTTATTATTTTTAGGAATGGCCCTTCTATTCCTATGCTTTCTAGTGTTTTTAGTAGCAATGGGTATTGTATTTTATCAAAGGCTTTTTCTGCATCTATTGAGATAATCATGTGGTTCTTGCTGGTTTGCTTGTTGATGTGGTCAATTATGTGGATAGGTTTCCTAATGTTGAACCAGCCCTGCATCCCAGGTATAAATCCTACTTGATCATGGTGGATGACCCTTCTGATCACTTGCTGGAGTCTTTTTGATAGTATCCTATTTAAGATTTTTTCATCTATATTCATTAGGGAGATTGGTCTATAATTTTCTTTCTCTGTTTTTGGCCTGCCTGGCTTTGGAATTAGTACCATGTTTGTGTCATAAAAGGAGTTTGGTAGAACTCCCTTTTTGCTTATTATGTCAAATAGTTTGTATAGTATTGCGATTAACTGTTCTCTGAATGTTTGATAGAATTTACTGGTGAATCCATCAGGCCCTGGGGATTTTTTCTTAGGAAGTCTTTGATGGCCTGTTGGATTTCTTTTTCTGATATGGGATTATTTAAGAAAACTATTTCTTCTTCTGTTAGTCTAGGCAATTTATATTTTTGTAATTATGTGTTTCTTGAAGACAACATATGGTAGGGTTTTGGATTCTCATCCATTCTGCTATTTGTCTGCGTTTTATGGGTGAGTTCATCCCATTCACGTTCAAAGTTATGATTGTCATTTGTGGACTCCCTGGCATTTTGATATCCTTCCCTAATTCTAACCTTTTCTTCTTCGGCTCTACCTTTTAGTCCAGTGATTTACTTTGAATCAGTCCCCCTTGTCCTCTCCCTTGATGTTTCCCTTTTTAGTCCCTCCCTTTTTGTTCCCTCCCCCTCCTCCCTCTCTTTCCCTCCCTTTTTGTTTTCCCTCCCCCCATTCCCCCTTGGTTTTCCCTTCTCCCTACCCTTGTTGGGTAAGATTGAATTCAAGATCCCAATGGATCTGGATGTTTTTCCCTCTCAGAGTTGATTTCCCTGAGATTAAGGTTTAAGTAAGAAACCCTCTCTTCCTCTCCTTCTTATAGGAGTTTTCTTCCCCTCCCCTTCCCATGTGAATCTTTGTGTGAGAAAGATTATTCTGTTTGGTCTTTCTTTACCCCCTATTTATACATTACATTTTCCCCACATGTTAGTATACATAGATTGATAGAAATGTAGTCCTTATAGAAGAGAGCTTGAGTAAAAGAAGAAGATAACATTTTTCTCCTTTCCCCTTTCCTTAATATTTACCTTTTCAGGTATTCCTTGCTCTTTGATTTTCGGTATCAAACTTTCCACAGAGCTCTGGTCTTTTCTTTGCAAAAAGTTGGAAGTCTTCTATTTTGTTGAATGCCCATACTTTCCCTTGGAAGTATATAGTCAGTTTTGCTGGGTAGCTGATTCTTGGTTGAAGACCCAGCTCTCTTGCCTTTCTGAAGATCATGTTCCATGCCTTACGATCATTCAGAGTAGAACTTGCAAGGTCTTGTGTGAGCCTGATTGGCATTCCTTTATATCTAAATTGTCTTTTTCTGGCTTCCTGTAAGATTTTTTCTTTTGTTTGAGAACTTTGGAATTTGTCAATTACATTCCTGGGAGTTGTCTTTTGGGGGTTTAGTGTAGAAGGTGTTCTGTGAGCTCTTTCAGTGGCTGTATTACCCCCTTGTTCTAGAATCTCTGGGCAATTTTCTTTGATTATATCTTGTATCACGATGTCGAGTTTGGTGTTTATTTCTGGCTTTTCTGGGAGTCCAATTATTCTTAAATTATCTCTTCTCCCTCTATTTTCCAGATCTGTCACCTTGTTGGTGAGATATTTTATGTTCTCTTCTAATTTCTTGGTATTTTGGCTTTGCTTTATTGATTCTTGCTCTTTTACCTGATCGTTGTCTTCCAGTTGCCTGATTCTGGCCTTTAAAGCCTGGTTTTCCTTTTCAGTTTGGTCACACCGGTTTTGTAGATGCATGAATTTCTTTTGCATTATTTCCCACTTTTCCTCCCAGAAGGCTTCCATCTTTTTGGTCATTTCTGATTCAAATTCTTCATGGGTTTGTGGAGAGTTTCCATTTCCTTTGCAAGGTTTCGGAGCATTTTTTTGTGTATCGTCTTTTATCTCCTCTGTATTTTGTATTTTGGCTCCATAGAATGTGTCCAAAGTTGCCCCTTTCTTCTTATTTTTCTTGGTATTTTGGGGCTTCTGTGCTTCTGTGGAGTTTGCCATCTCTGAATGGGGAGGATTAGCTTTTCTTATCTCTGTCTGGTGTTCAGAGGCTTTAGTCCTGGGCAGATTGTCGGTTCTGTGAGCTTTCCCTGGGTTAAACTGTGTATGCCTTAAGGCAATGACTTTCACTGGAACTGGAATGGAAGGGTCGGACCAGGGGGCCACACTCTCCCCCGGTTCTCTCTGTTTCCCTGCTACTAATGTGCCCCCTCCACTGGGTTGGGTTGCTTTCCGGAAGTTGCCTTCAGAATAGCTGGCCGTGAGGCTGTCTTGCCAGCCCGGAGGGTTACTGTTGTTTCAGATGACCCTGCTCTCTGCGGGGGAAGGAGCCTCGGCTTCCCGGAGCTCTGAGGGCAATGACTTTCACTGAGACTTGGATAGAAGGATCCAGCCGGTGAGGCTGTCTTGCCCGCCCTGAGGGTTGGTGTTGTTTCAGATGACCCTGCTCTCTGCGGGGGGTGGGGCCGCGGCTTCCTGGAGCCTTGGACTCTGGGCTCCTACCCCTTAGGTCCGAGTGATCTCGGGTTCTGGCTTTTGAGGGGGGCTGTACCTTTTGATCCGGGTCCAGTTCCAGGAGGAGGATTCCCAGGGTCTATGCTGTTGATCGTTTTGAATTTTGGCGCCTTAGGAGCTTATAGTTTGAGATTGGTTGGGAAGGGTTTTCCGGAGATCTGAACATCAAAAATAGTAATAATAGAATTATTTTTTATGATTGTATCTTGCATTTTATTATGATTTTTCAAAATATTTTTCAAAAATATTAATTTTTGTGGGGTATTTAATAGCTTGCACCTTGGCTAGCACTATTAATTTTGTATCAGTATCTTTTATGATTCCCTAGGATTTTCTAAGTAAAACCCTTATGTCATCAGTACATAGGGATGATTTCCCTTCCTTTTAGAATTTAAGTAAGATGTCCCCTTGTCCATGGAGATTGCTCTACTGCCAAAATGTTGAAATCATTTCTTATACAAATTCTCTTTGTACTTTATACTTTGGTTGTGTCTTTTAAACTTAACTGACACTTGCAATCAGTTATTTTTTTTTAAACCCTTACCTTACCAATTCTGTGTATTGGTTCCAAGGCAGAAGAGTGGTAAAGGTTAGGCAATAGGGGTCAAGTGACTTGCCCAGGGACACACAGCTGGGAAGTGTCTGAGGCCAGATTTGAACCTAGGACCTCCTATCTCTAGGCCTGGCTCTTAATCTACTGAGCTACCCAGCTGCTCCCTGCAATCAGTTATTTGATCTGTCCTGTCCCATCTTTGTACCAAAGTCTGTGTTGTACATTACTTTGTATCCTCAGTTCCTGTCACAGTATCTTGCATGTAGAATGTTTAAGAAAACTTTTAAGGATTCTGTTGAATTACAACCCATATTTATTCCAAAGTAAAAAACATCAGATTTATACTGAAGAAGTAAAAATTCTTGCCAAGGAGATGTTCAGAACAGTTTAATTTTGCCACAAAACTAGCCACAAGTTGCAGTTTTTTAAAAAAAAGTTTTTCATGTCAGCATTTATACAAATCAAATATTTGTTAATTTCTCATGTGGTACAAATTCAGTCTTTCATAAAAATTTGCTGAGTATGGATAATCATTGGAATAAAACTTAAAACAGTAAAAAATTGAATAGTTAATTCTGAGATGAACAACTTGGTCTTTGTTTTTTTTACAGATATTTCAAGATATTACTTTCTAAAAGGTAAGAATGACATTTTTAAAATGTCTTTTGTGACTTAATTCAGAAAGGTCTGTTCGCTTTTTATACTTTGAATTAGAATTGTAAAGCAATTGATAAAGCTCTTTAGATGCTTAGAAATGATGCTTTTCTCCTTTATTTCATTGTTAAATGTTGCTTTCTTTGATTCTTCTGTGAAGATTTATTTTTGATGGTCCTTTTCACTCTCCAAGTTGTTTAAAATCCTTAAATCTTTTAATTACTACTTTTTCTAAATAATCCACTTCCTGTCGAGAAATGAAAATCTGGATAGTCACTCCCCAGTAGTTTTATGAACAATAAAATGTACACTTTTGGTGGAAATGACATCTCTCTATTTACCCTTATCTTAGAATCTGAATAATCTTCTATCTACATAGTATCTCTCTTAGTCTTGGCCTGTTAATGATCCCATCTAGTTGTTTAAACTAAAGAGGGTAGAAACAATCTTTACACTTTTCACAGGTTTACAAAATTATAGAATATTAGATTTAGAAGAGTTCTTATGAGTAACTTTATAAATATTACACAACTAATGATATTACCAATGAGTAATTAACAAATATGTGTGGTGATTCTTTGTATTTCATATTAAATGAAGGAAAGTTCCATCTATATGGAACACTTTACTTTTCTAATTGCTTTTTTTACATGAGTTTGAGTACATATTTACATTTGAGTAGGTGTGGGAGCCAAGAATTATTACTCCCATTTTACAAAAACAGGCGTAGAGTCAAGTAACTTGTCTATAGTAACATGGTTGGGCATTGATCTAGTTGGAACTTAAGCTTGGATCTCCAGAGCCTTGATCCATTGTTCTTTTGCTCTGTGGCCTCTAATGAACATTCATAACATTCATACTGTATTTAAAAGTTGAGGGTTAAAATCCTTTCTATTTCTAGAAAGTCAACCAATTATAAATAAGAAATTATATAAACAACCTTAAAATGTTTGTTTATGTCACCTTTGAAAATAGAGATTTATCATGACATGGTGGATGATGCTTATCTTAGAATCAGTTCTTCTCATGTGACCATGGAGAAATTACTTCACTGCTAGAAATCTGTTTTTTAAGTCTGAAAAATTGAAATAACCTACAGAAATTCCTACATTTCTTGAGTTTATTTCAAGACTCAAGTGAAATAGTATATGTTAAGTGGCTTGCAGACATTAATATAATAGAAATGCCAGACCTAGTTACCTGGACTTCACATGTGAATCCAAATTTATGAGAATGTTTTAGGGAGATAAACATCATATAACATAACAAAAAAATAAATACATATATAAAGTTTGGGGAATGGAAGATGACAATGGATGGATGCATTCCTAATACAAAGTATTATTTCTTAACAGGGGAGCAACAAGCATATCACAAGGATAGGTTAGCTAGTTTAGAGTGGAATAGGGGCACTGGAGGGATGGAACTGACATGGTTAGGTATGTTGGGATTGGAAATGGTCCTCAGGAGATTCATCCTATTTAGACTTAGTCCTCTGGTTTCTGAATGGAGCTCTAGTACAATTGATTTTCTTACCTTTTATAGAGGCATTGGTAATGCTAATTTGATTGTCAGTCCCTGATCTGATCAGTAGAGAGAATGTAATACATGAATTACTATCTTCCTTGGTCAAACCTGGTGGTCTGGGACCTGACTTGCAATAAATAATATCCTGAGGCATGTTTGAGGTAGTTAGTCCATTTATCAGTCAGGTCAGCTCTGTTCTAGGTTTTACTCTAATGTTGAGTAAATTATCTCTTCCAGAATGGGGAATTTCAGGGGCAATGATCTTTGCTCTTAAAACTATATAAAGTATAAAATGAAGAAAAGTCTTTCCTTTAGTGTTATCTCTTGGTACTCTTAAACTATCAGGTTTTAGGTTGAGATAATTATCCAAGATATATGTTTGTTTAGTTGATCCACTTTTCTTCCTTGTTTTCAATTTTTTTTCCCTTATGGTTGCCATTGAAATTTTTTGAGCAGGGACATGATATGGTTAGGTGTGTGCTTTAAAGATAATATTTTAGTTGTATGGAATATGAATTGGTAAGTGAAGAGACCAGAGGCAGAAAGATTAATTAGGGGACTTTTTAATAATTTGTTTGAAAATTATTTTACCTTTTTGAGCCTCGGTTTCCTTATTTTTAAATTAAGGAAATCTATTCTATATTCTATATCTCCATTCCTATGATAATTTATTTTATCATCTTAATTTTGAATGGAATCAAAAGATTACCACATAGACACAGACACAATTGACCATTTAAAAGGTGGGGATTGATGAGAACCAGTCATTCCACAAGCATTTAATAAGCATTCACTAAGATCTAGACATATTTACTAAGACTATGAGTTACAAAGAAGGTGTTGATTTGCCTTGGTTGGGTTTCCTCATCTGGAAGTATCCCAAGACAGTAAAATTGAAGATCTAGTCTTGGTTCTTATCCTATGAACTAGGCATTGTCCTATTAGGCTAGGCACTGGTAGTACAAACACTATAGCACTAGTAGTGCTGAGACTCTGAGAGAGCACTAGCCTTCAGACAGCTTATATTTTGTAAACTGCATGTGCAGATACAGTTGTGGAGATGGAATGCTGTCTGGAGTGTTATAATTAAATTCTTGGGAGCCTGTATCTTAATTTATATTATTTATTAAATAATAAAAATTGAGCCAGTGAAAAAGAAGGCACCAGCCACATATGACTAGCAGCTTCCTTACTGTCCCCTAACTCTCCCAGCAGGTGGTAGCTGATAGCAAACCTACTCAACACCTACTTATTCTAGGAATCTAAGGGAAAAGAATGCCTACTTCTTCCCCATACTCCAGTTTTTGTATAACTCCTCATGAAGTCCCTTTCCCAAGCCTCTTTGATTGGAGCACTCCAGGCATGAGGAGGCACTGTGCTACCTAGCTGCCCTCCCAAAGGTTCTGAACCCATTCCTAAGTGCTAGCATATAAACCATAAGTATCCTATCTCTGCCTTAGAAATCCCCAACTACAAGAATTTCCAGGGAAGTTGAGTCAATCTGATGATAAGATATTTGCCCACAATATAACTTTTGAGAATATATTAGTGATAGTATGTTGAAGAGCTGATATAAGCAGCACCAGTCAATCAGAAGTAAAACATGTCTATGTAGTAATCATGTTAATGCTGTTCATGTGTGCGCCCCCCACCCCCAACTTAATTCTTCTCAGTATTGACTACAGAGTGACTTTTGTACAAGGAATCTGCCAGGGAACTACTTCTAAGTTCCCAAATTCTGTTCTTTACCTGGAGTTTTAAAAGGAAAAATAAGAGATGAGGTTAGTTGCCTATCTATAACTTGATTTATAATTTGAAAGACCTTGAATTAAACTTTTTAATTTGACATTGTAGTGAGATATAGTATCCAAAAGAAACTAATGAAAATATAAGGGTACATTTAAAGAGAGGAGTGCTGTTGATGATTAAGGAAGGGATTCATATCCCACTACTCAGATTCGGAGTATTAGATTTCTTTTTGAGCACCTCTTTTTTTTTTTTTCCTGGAAGCATATTGATGAACTTCAGAGTATCCATAAGAGCATCCAGATAGATGGCTTGGTGGTTTGAGAGCCAGGCCCAGAAGCAGGAAGTCTTGGGTTCAAATCTGGTTCCTAGTTATGTGGCCCTGGCAAATCACTTAATTCCCATTACCTAGCTCTTACCACTCTTCTGCCTTGGAACCAATACACAATTTTGATTTTAAGATGGAAGGTAAGGATTAAAAAAAAAAGTATCCATAGGAGGGTCACCAGAGTAATTAAAGGCTTCAAGTTCATAATATAAAATAACTGATTGAAAGCACATTATGAATGTTTAGGAAAAGGGAAGGGACAGGGAACCAGCATCCATTAAGCTCTTACTATGTATAAGGCACTGTGCTGATAAAAACTTTATAAATTATAGTTTATTTGATTCTTATGACCACTCTGGGAGTAGATGTTATTATTATTATTGTTATCCTTAGTTTACATTTGAGAAATCTGAGACACAGAGAGGATATTTGGCTTGCTTAGGGCCACACAGCTGGGAACTGTCTGGGGTTGGATTTGAACCTAGGTTCTCCAAGTTCCAGGCCTGGTGCTTTTTTTCCTGTGGTACCTGGCTGTTTCTAGAATATGCATTTCCTGAAATAGATTGAATTTTTAAAAATTTGTATCCCCAGTACCAAAATAGTGCTCTGAATATTGAATTGGATTAATATTCAATATTGAATTGAATTAAACTGATAGTTATATTCAAATATTTAAAGGTCTGTTGTGTGGAAGAGGGAACTAACTTGCTATTCTGCTTGGTCATTATAGGCACATTATGACTATAGAATAAAAATTGCAAAAGGGCAAATTTAGGTATGGTATAAGTGAATGATTTCTTTTTTTTTTTTAATATATTTTATTTGATCATTTCCAAGCATTATTTGTTAAAGACATAGATCATTTTCTTTTCCTCCCACCCACCCCCCATAGCCGACGCGTAAATCCACTGGGCATTACATGTTTTCTTGATTTGAACCCATTGCTTTGTTGATAATATTTGCATTAGAGTGTTCATTTAGAGTCTCTCCTCTATTATGTCCCCTCAACCGCTGTATTCTGGCAGTTGCTTTTCCTCGGTGTTTCCACTCCCATAATTTATCCTTTGCTTATGAATAGTGTTTTTTTCTCCTGGATGCCTGCAAATTGTTCAGGGACATTACACCGCCATTAATGGAGACGTCCATTACGTTCGATTATACCACAGTGTATTAGTCTCTGTGTACAATGTTCTCCTGGTTCTGCTCCTCTCGCTCTGCATCACTTCCTGGAGGTTGTTCCAGTCTCCATGGAACTCCTCCACTTTATTATTCCTTTTAGCACAATAGTATTCCATCACCAACATATACCACAATTTGCTCAGCCATTCCCCAATTGATGGGCATCCCCTCGTTTTCCAGTTTTGGGCCACCACCAAGAGCGCAGCTATGAATATTTTTGTACAAGTCTTTTTGTCCATTATCTCTTTGGGGTACAGACCCAGCAGTGCTATGGCTGGATCAAAGGGTAGACATTCTTTTGTCGCCCTTTGGGCATAGTTCCAAATTGCCCTCCAGAATGGTTGGATCAGTTCACAACTCCACCAGCAATGAATTAATGTCCCTACTTTGCCACATCCCCTCCAGCATTCATTACTTTCCTTTGCTGTTATGTTAGCCAGTCTGCTAGGTGTGAGGTGATACCTCAGAGTTGTTTTGATTTGCATCTCTCTGATTATAAGAGATTTAGAACACTTCTTCATGTGCTTGTTAATAGTTTTGATTTCTTTATCTGAGAACTGCCTATCCATGTCCCTTGCCCATTTATCAATTGGAGAATGGCTTGATTTTTTGTACAATTGATTTAGCTCTTTATAAATATGAGTAATTAAACCTTTGTCAGAGGTTTCTATGAAGATTTTTTCCCAGTTTGTTGTTTCCCCTCTGATTTTAGTTACATTGGTTTTGTTTGTGCAAAAGCTTTTTAATTTGATGTAGTCAAAATTATTTATTTTACATTTTGTGATTCTTTCTATGTCTTGCTTGATTTTAAAGCCTTTCCCCTCCCAAAGGTCTGACATGTATACTATTCTGTGTTTACCCAATTTACTTATGGTTTCCTTCTTTATGTTTAAGTCACTCACCCATTTTGAATTTATCTTGGTGTAGGGTGTGAGGTGTTGATCTATTCCTAGTCTCTCCCACACTGTCTTCCAATTTTCCCAGCAGTTTTTGTCGAATAGTGGATTTTTGTCCCAAAAGCTGGGATCTTTGGGTTTATCGTATACTGTCTTGCTGAGGTCGCTTTCCCCCAGTCTATTCCACTGATCTTCCTTTCTGTTTCTTAGCCAGTACCAAATTCTTTTGATGACTGCTGCTTTGTAATATAGTTTAAGGTCAGGGACTGCAAGGCCCCCATCATATGTGTTTTTTTTCATGATTTCCCTGGATATCCTTGATCTTTTGTTATTCCAAATGAATTTTGTTATGGTTTTTTCTGAATCAGTAAAGAAATATTTTGGGAGTTCAATGGGTATGGCACTAAATAAATAAATAAGTTTGGGTAGGATGGTCATTTTTATTATATTGGCTCGTCCTACCCATGAGCAGGTAATGTTTTTCCAATTGCTCAAGTCTAGTTTTAGTTGTGTGGCGAGTGTTTTGTAGTTGTGTTCATATAGTTCCTGTGTTTGTCTTGGGAGGTAGATTCCTAGGTATTTTATTTTGTCTAAGGTGATTTTGAATGGGATTTCTCTTTCTAGTTCTTGCTGCTGAGCTGTGTTGGAGATATATAGAAAAGCTGATGATTTATGTGGGTTTATTTTGTATCCTGCAACTTTGCTAAAGTTGTTGATTATTTCAATTAGATTTTTGGTTGAATCTCTAGGATTCTTTAAGTAGACCATCATGTTATCTGCAAATAGTGATAACTTGGTCTCCTCCTTGCCTATTTTGATGCCTTCAATTTCTTTTTCTTCTCTAATTGCTACTGCTAGTGTTTCTAGTACAATGTCAAATAGTAGAGGTGATAATGGACATCCTTGTTTCACTCCTGATCTTATTGGGAATGCATCTAGTTTATCCCCATTGCAGATTATATTAGCTGATGGTTTTAGATATATACTGTTTATTATTTTTAGGAATGACCCTTCTATTCCTATGCTTTCTAGTGTTTTTAATAGGAATGGGTGTTGTATTTTATCAAAGGCTTTTTCTGCATCTATTGAGATAATCATGTGGTTCTTGCTGGTTTGCTTGTTGATGTGGTCAATTATGTGGATGGTTTTCCTAATGTTGAACCAGCCCTCCATCCCTGGTATGAATCCTACTTGATCATGGTGAATGATCCTTCTGATCACTTGCTGGAGTCTTTTTGCTAGTATCCTATTTAAGATTTTTTCATCTATATTCATTAAGGAGATTGGCCTATAGTTTTCTTTCTCTGTTTTTGACCTTCCTGGTTTTGGAATTAGTACCATGTTTGTGTCGTAAAAGGAGTTTGGTAGAACTCACTCTTTGCTTATTATGTCAAATAGTTTGTATAGTATTGGGATTAACTGTTCTCTGAATGTTTGATAGAATTCACTGGTGAATCCATCAGGCCCTGGGGATTTTTTCTTAGGAAGTTCTTTGATGGCTTGTTGAATTTCCATTTCTGATATGGGATTATTTAAGAATTCTATTTCCTCTTCTGTTAGTCTAGGCAGTTTGTATTTTTGTATATATTCATCCATTTCTCCTAAATTGGTGTATTTATTGCCATATAATTGGGCAAAGTAATTTCTAATGATTGCCTTAATTTCATCTTCATCGGAGGTGCTGTCCCCCTTTTCATCTTTAATGCTGTTAATTTGCTTTTCTTCCTTCCTTTTTTTAATTAGATTGACCAGTACTTTGTCTATTTTGTTTGTTTTTTCAAAGTACCAGCTTCTTGTCTTATTTATTAAATCAATAGTTCTATCACTTTCGATTTTATTAATTTCTCCCTTAATTTTTACGATTTCTAGTTTGGTTTTCTGCTGGGGGGTTTTAATTTGATCACTTTCGAGTTTTTTCATTTGCATTTCCAATTGATTGATCTCTGCTCTCCCTTGTTTGTTAATATAAGCATTCAGGGATATGAATTTACCTCTGATTACCGCTTTGGCTGCATCCCAAAAGGTTTGAAAGGATGTTTTGCCATTGTCATTTTCCTCGATGAAATTATTAATTATTTCTATGATTTCTTCTTTAACTAAACGGTTTTGGAATATCATATTGTTTAATTTCCAATTGGTTTTAGATTTGGTTTTCCATGTACCATTACTAATCATTATTTTTAGCCTTGTGATCTGAGAAGGCTGCATTCATTATTTCTGCTTTTCTGCATTTGTGTGCTATGTTTCTGTGACCTAATGTATGGTCAATCTTTGTGAATGTGCCATGTGGTGCCGAGAAGGTGTATTCCTTTTTATCCCTATTTATTTTTCTCCATATGTCTATTAATTCTAATTTTTCTAAGATTTCATTCACTTCTTTTACCTCTTTCTTATTTATTTTTTGATTTGATTTATCTAAATTTGATAATGGTTGGTTTAAGTCTCCCACTAGTATGGTTTTATTGTCTATTTCTTCCTTCAATTCTCCTAGTTTCTCCATTAGAAATTTGGGTGCTATATTATTTGGTGCATACATGTTGATTAATGATATTTCCTCATTGTCTAGAGTCCCTTTTAACAAAATATAATTACCTTCCCTATCCGTTTTGATCAGGTCTATTTTTGCATTGGCTTTATCAGATATCATGATTACCACTCCTGCCTTCTTTCTATCAGTTGAGGCCCAGAAGGTCTTACTCCATCCTTTAATTCTGACCTTGTGGGTGTCAACCCGCCTCATGTGTGTTTCTTGAAGACAACATATGGTAGGGTTTTGGATTCTAATCCATTCTGCTATTCGTCTATGTTTTACGGGTGAGTTCATCCCATTCACGTTCAAAGTTATGATTGTCATTTGTGGACTCCCTGGCATTTTGATAGCCTTCCCTAATTCTAACCTTTTCTTCTTCAGCTCTACCTTTTAGTCCAGTGATTTACTTTGAATCAGTCCCCCTTGTCCCCTCCCTTGATGTTTCCCTTTTTAGTCCCTCCCTTTTTGTTCCCTCCCCCTCCTCCCTCTCTTTCCCTCCCTTTTTGTTCTCCCTCTCCCCCTCCCCCCCTTGGTTTTCCCTTCTCCCTACCCTTGTTGGGTAAGATAGAATTCAAGATCCCAATGGATCTGGATGTTTTTCCCTCTCAGAGTTGATTTCCCTGAGATTAAGGTTTAAGTAAAAAAAAAAAAAACCCTCTCTTCCTCTCCTTCTTATAGGAGTTTTCTTCCCCTCCCCTTCCCATGTGAATCTTTGTGTGAGAAAGATTATTCTATTTGGTCTTTCTTTACCCCCTATTTATACATTACATTTTCCCCACATGTTAGTATACATAGATTGATAGAAATGTAGTCCTTATAGAAGAGAGTTTGAGTAAAAGAAGAAGATAACATTTTTCCCCTTTCCTTAATATTTACCTTTTCAGGTATTCCTTGCTCTTTGATTTTCAGTATCAAACTTTCCACAGAGCTCTGGTCTTTTCTTTGCAAAAAGTTGGAAGTCTTCTATTTTGTTGAATGCCCATACTTTCCCTTGGAAGTATATAGTCAGTTTTGCTGGGTAGTTGATTCTTGGTTGGAGACCCAGCTCTCTTGCCTTTCTGAAGATCATGTTCCATGCCTTACGATCATTCAGAGTAGAACTTGCAAGGTCTTGTGTGAGCCTGATTGGCATTCCTTTATATCTAAATTGTCTTTTTCTGGCTTCCTGTAAGATTTTTTCTTTTGTTTGAGAGCTTTGGAATTTGTCAATTACATTCCTGGGAGTTGTCTTTTGGGGGTTTAGTGTAGAAGGTGTTCTGTGAGCTCTTTCAGTGGCTGTATTACCCCCTTGTTCTAGAATCTCTGGGCAATTTTCTTTGATTATATCTTGTATCACGATGTCGAGTTTGGTGTTTATTTCTGGCTTTTCTGGGAGTCCAATTATTCTTAAATTATCTCTTCTCCCTCTATTTTCCAGATCTGTCACCTTGTTGGTGAGATATTTTATGTTCTCTTCTAATTTCTTGGTATTTTGGCTTTGCTTTATTAATTCTTGCTCTTTTACACAATCGTTGTCTTCCAGCTGCCTGATTCTGGCCTTTAAAGCCTGGTTTTCCTTTTCAGTTTCATCACACCAGTTTTGTAGATGTGTGAATTTCTTTTGCATTATTTCCAACTTTTCCTCCCAGAAGGCTTCCATCTTTTTGGTCATTTCTGATTCAAATTCTTCATAGGTTTGTGGAGAGTTTCCATTCCCTTTGGAAGATTTTGGAGCATTTTCTTGTATATCTTTTTCTATCTCCTCTGTATTTTGTATTTTGGCTCCATAGAATGTGTCCAAAGTCACCCCTTTCTTCTTGTTTTTCTTGGTATTTTGGGGCTTCTGTGCTTCTGTGGAGTTTGCCATCTCTGAATGGTGAGGATTAGCTTTTCTTATCTCTGTCTGGTGTTCAGAGGCTTTAGTCCTGGGCAGATTGTCGGTTCTATGAGGTTTCCCTGGGTTAAACTGAATATGCCTCACTGGAACTGGAGTGGAAGGGTCGGACCAGGAGGCCACACTCTCCCCCGGCTCTCTGGGTCGGGTTGCTTTCCGGAAGTTGCCTTCAGAATAGCTGGCCATGAGGCTGTTTCATCGGCCTGCGGGGGGATGGGCTGCGGCTTCCCGGAGCTCCGAGGGCAGTGACTTTCACTGAGACTTGGATAGCAGGATCCAGCCCATGAGGCTGTCTTGCCCGCCCTGAGTGTTGCTGTTGTTTCAGACAAGCCTGCCCTCTGCGGGGGGGGGGGGGGGGGGGGGGGGGGGCTGCGGCTTCCCAGAGCCTTGGACTCTGCGCTCCTACCCCTTAGGTCCAAGTGATCTCGGGTTCTGGCTTTTGAGGGGGGCCATACCTTTTGATCCGGGTCCAGGTCCAGGAGGAGGATTCCCAGGGTCTATGCTGTTGATCGCTTTGAATTTCGGTGCCTCAGGAGCTTATAGTTTGAGATCGGTCGGGAAGGGTTTTCCGGAGATCTGAACTTTAGCTTTCTCTAAGCCGCCATCTTGACCGGAAGTCTGAAGTGAATGATTTCTAACAATTAGGACTACCCAGAAGTAGAACAGGTTAACTTGAAAGACAGTGGTTTCCCTCTGATTAAAGATATTCCAGTGGATGTTGTTAAGGGTACTTAAAGTTATAGAGGGAACTCTTTTTCAGATAGGAGTTGGACTGGAGGGTCACTGATTTTCCTTCTCACTCCAAAATTTTCTGTTTGAGTGTATATATGTGTGCTTTTATGTATATGTTTATGGGTTTATGTACACGAACTTATGTGAATCATAAGCATAGCAACACAACCCAAAAAAAACTGTTCTGGAAGATATATATCTTACATTAAAAGCTGATAAAAATATAGAATGAAACCACTTTGTGACAGTGTTTAGATAGAAGAGAAACCAAACTAAGCCTCTTTCTCAGGGGATATAAATAAGGGGAGAGGAATTAGGTTAGTAGTATAAGATATTGCTCTGTTTCTTGATATCAAGTTCTAGAGCAAAATTGATATTAACATGTGCTTTATAGGTAATAATTAAGAATTGTGGAGCTCTTGAGTTTTAGGAGGCCTTAGGTAATGATGATGGTGATTTATCAAGTTGTTGTTTTTTTATGTAGATGATATCTGGTGAACAAGAGAAATTAATATTCAGTATTCTTTACATTCAGAAATATATATTGAGTACTTTTATGGAATTGAAAATTGATTGAACATTAATATTGATTCGCTATTAGTCATGGTGAGCTGAGTCATAAGTTTTCCATTTTTTCATTGGGCTTGATGAAGCTACTGTGTATTGGTTGGGCTCCTTCATTGTATGAGTTTGCCTACTCCACTCTGATATCTCAGCACCTATATCCTATGAGTTGCCTGTCATTGGTAACAGAAGAAAACAACTTCAGATGCCTCATTCCAAATTCCTCTTTTCTCAGTGCTTTTGAATGACAAAGGTTCTAATTTTTGTTGTTCGGTCATTTTCATTCTTCTTAATCCCATTTGTTTTGGGTTGTGTTTTTGTTTTGTTGTTGTTTTTTGGCAAAGATAGTGGAGTGCCATTTTGCTATTTTTTTCTCCAGGTCATTTAACAAGTGAGAAAGTTGAGGCAAATGATTGGAGTGACTTGTCTTGCGTATTAGTAGTCTCTCGGTAACTGAGGATGACGATTGTCTTTGTGTGTTTTCATCTATGATAGATGAGTGTACACAAAGACACTTGTGCGTGAAGGAGATTTAAGTGGAAAAGTTGATACACAGAGACAGTCCCACTCTCTTGGCGTTGGAAGCCTGGGTCCAGTGGCACAAAAAGTCGTTACACCTGGAGACTTCCTCAGCTGCATTGGGTGGCCATGTTGTCCTTTGTGCTCCATCACGCCCTAAGCACTCCACAGTGCTTTGCTGTGTTGCCATTTCAGCCGTTGAACCTTCTTATTGGTTTCTTCCGCCTGTCCAGCCAAAGCAGTCTTCACATGCTGGTTGAGCAAGGCCCTGGTTCACCAGGGGTCTACGACCTGATGGCTACTCTCACAAGGTTTAGCCGGCCTGTCGAAGCCATTGCCCGAGGTGTGGCCTCTGCCACATGCTAGCAGCTACTGGGAGCCACAAGTGAGAGCTGGGTGTCAGGTGAGGGTCAGAGGCTGGAGAGCTGCCCTAGAAGGGCACAACAAGCCCTCCATACCAGAGATACTACCCCTCCCTGAACACCCCATAACACAGCTAGTAATTATCTGCAATTATCTGAGGCCAGATTTGAACTCAGGAAGATGAATCTTTCTGACTCTAGGCCTGGCACTCTATCCACTTTGCTACCTAGCTGCCCTCCCAGAGGTTCTGAACCCATTCCTAAGTACTAGTATATAAACCATAAGTGTTCCATTTCTGCCTTAGAAATCCCCAACCACAAGAATTTCTAGGGGATTTGAATCAATCTGATGATAGGACGTTTGATTACAATATAACTTTCAAGAATATATTAGTGATAGTATGTTGAAGAGCTGATGTAAGCAGCACCAGTCAATCAGAAGTAAAACATGTCTATGTAGTAATCATGTAAATACTAGAAAAGAGTTGCTTTGCCTATCAGTTTTGTTTGTGGTTACTGAGGAACCTTGGATCCCAGTTTTTGGCAATTGTTAGCTTTGTCAATATTGAATAGATTGAATATGCTAAAAACTTTATTGCCTCAGTTTCTTTTTATCACAGATTTTCATGGTGACAATTGGCACCTCTGGGACCCAAGTGAGGACCTCCAGTCTCTGGGACTGCCTCCCAGAAGAATTCTTCTTGAAGGTCTTTCCCAGAGGATGGGCTCCCATCTTGGACCTAACCCAAATTTTTTCTGAACCAAGGTAAGCCCCTGAATGCACAACTATGCACAGGTAGAAATCAAACTCTGCTATAAACAGGAGAATCCTTGTTGCAAATTGAGCAGCTCCTTCAGAAGGAAGGAGTGGAACTACTTCTCCAAGAAACAAAGAAAACAGAAGTCCCTCTTATAGATAGGAGAGTTTTTCCTACATAAAAGAAAAGTTTTGAGACATGACATCTAAATAACTACTATACAAAAGAATTTAAGATTTGACAAAAGGTCTCAAAATTGTAGATGTACAATGGTTTGAAGTTTCTAAAAGAGATAGAAAAATATCCACTATCAAGTAACTTTTTCCTTTTGTTGAATTTCTAAACTCTGGCCAAAAGGGAAGTAAAAGAGATAAGGCTCAATTAAAAAAAAAAAAGTAAATTTTGTAATCAGTAACATCTTCTCTTATGCTGCATATTGCCAAGTTGCTCTCCAGCTGAAATTGAGGGTACTTTCACAGTTTAGAGGAAGATCCCATTTTCAGTTAGCTAATCAGAACAAATTTCTGAGTTCCTTGAAAGATATTCTGGATGACTGACACTTCAGGAATGCCCTCCAAAATATTCTTGGGGACTCGTTTTACAAGGTTTCTTGTGAAAGACATTTTCTGGAAATTCCAATGAGAGCATTCTCATGGAAATTCCCTTTTGAGATTTGCTCAAGGATGTTATGGCAGAGATTTTGAGGAGAGTCTGGCAAAAGTGCTTTTGAGGATATTCCTTTTAGGAATTTGTCAGAGATAATACACTCTCCTTTGGGAAGCTGCAGGAGAAGTTATGGGGCATAATAACATTCAAAAAGTGTCCCCTCTAGAAAAATTCCTTATATGTTGGAAGCAGAGGAAACTGCCAGTTCAATCAGAGATGACCAAAAAATGTGCTATTAAAATTATGTGATCTGGTCTTAAGACTGGAATATTTTGGTCTCAGTTTGGTACTTTTGATTATTTTACATTGATTTGGCTATTGTACAGTCTCACCTAGAACAAAGGAATTGTTGAGAATTTTGACAAGCTCTTGTCTGATGGATTTTGCCTACTATTTTCTACATGTTCCTCTTCTCTCTCTATGCTTTATCTTCTACCTCTTCTACTCCATCTTCTATCTCTGTACCTCCCCCTTCTGCTATGGAGGCTGTTTGTCTTGATAATTGGAATAAATTTCAAGAGACAAATGAGACCCTTTTCTGATTTCATGGCAGGTTATAATAAAGTACCAAACACTTTGTGAAGTTGGACCCAATTAACCCTGTGATTCAAGAATTATAAATATTGCCTTTGTTAATCAGTTTTAACCAGACTGTATATGGCAATATTTTCATAAAAGTTGTTCTGGGTGGCATGAGAAGAATGCAGGTGAGCTCAAAGCCATTGCCCAGTATGTTTATGAAAGAAGGGATGCAGAAAAGAAAGAAATACAGATCATGAGAAGGGACAGTCTCAGCAAAAAAATTCAATCTGTCTTGATCATTGCCTAACTAGCTCCAGCCCCTTTTCTGTACTTTATCAGGAAATCATGAAATGCATGAATGCTTGTATTGTCATAAAGCATACCTAGCTTGGACCTGCTCAACAGTAGGCAGGATTTACAGTATGCAAAGAGCACATTTATTTTTTTAAACCCTTACCTTCTGTATTGGAGTCAATACTGTGTATTGGTTCCAAGGCAGAAGAGTGGTAAGGGCTAGGCAATGGGGGTCAAGTGACTTGCCCAGGGTCACATAGGTGGGAAGTGTCTGAGGCCAGATTTGAACCTAGGACCTCCTGTCCCTAGGCCTGGCAAAGAGCACAGGTTTTAAGAGAATTCCAGAAAGGACCACTGCATGAAGGTGCACAGGACAACATACAGATTCTGACACTGATCCTTTTGTCTTTGCTGAACCAGCTATCAGTTATTCCTATCTTTGACTCTGTACTAGAGAATTCCATGTCACCCTTAGAATTGGTGACACCTTCCATGGGACTTTTAGTCATATAGTTCCTGAGTTTTGAATTCAGAATAATTAAGAACATAAAACAATGACCCACCATTCAGATGAACAGTACATACTATCGTCTGAGGACTGCTCCAAGCAAATGTTTGTCTTTGGGAGAAAGTTGAGACGATGACCATGTGAAGGTGAAAGGTAGGAAAGTCTTGACCCAGTTTCCAATTGAGCTGCTTCCTTTCCGACCATGGAATTTTCCTATCTATCTGAGTATGGTTTTGAAACCTTATGTATGACATTCCTATAAACTTGACTTATATCCCTTACCTGCAATCAAAAAGAGCTAAAGGAGATTTTCTTCTTGTTTCAGCTTATGTCAAGTCAGCCTGTAACTTTGATATTGTCATACCTATGCTCCTTTTTTCCTTTCAATAGCAAATTTATGTGATTTCATTAATTATTTTCCTCCATAAACACAACTTAGATTCTTTCTTAAAATTGTATTTAGTGTTACTACTCATCAGCATACTCAAAACTAGAGAAGCAGATCTTCTAGATGCCTTTTAAGATAAGTGACCAAAGAATTCAGCTTGTTCCAAAAATGTCCCCCCAAAAACCCAGATAACAACTCAAGGTTAGAGGACTCCATTATTAGGACTCCAAGGACACTATTAATATTAACAACCCTTGTAGTTGTCTTTTGACAGTATTGAAAGCAAGCAGTAGAGAGTTGCTTTGAGAAGGATGAATCAAGCGTTTTTTAATCTGCTCTTACTTGCTTTTGTAAGTGTTGCTTTTTCCATAATAGGGTAAATTGCATGAATGCTTGACTATCCCATGACAATTCCCACCATTGAGGGAATTTTCTCAAAGCGTCAAAGAGGGGAATTGTGGGTTTAAAAATTAATTGGTCATTAGTGCATTGGTGAAAGATTGAGCCTTAATTTAGAAATATTTATTAAATAATAAAAAGCAGGCTAGAGAAAGAATGTGTCTAGTTGTTCCATTAATAAGCCTCCTTCAAGAGCTGCAAGCAGGGCCTACTCACACCTTCTCCCTCTGGATTCCCTGGGAAAAAATCCCCTCCCCACCTCCTCTTGAGACTCAAATTTATGCTCCCTTTCCAAGCCTCTCCAGTTGGAGGACTCAAATCTCACTCTGGTTAAGAGGTGGGTCTTCTGGACACCATTCATGAGGGACAAGAGACAGAGGTCTTCCAGAGACCAGAAGTCAGGAGATCTTTAATGTGGCTTCAGACAATACATTTCTTCTCCCCCTTCCTCCCCATCTTAATTCAGTCAGCGGGTGGAGGCAAGCTGCACTTAATTCAATCAGAGGGTGACTTCAAACAATATCAGAACTCACCCTTTTAAAAATCCATAGTTAATCTTAGGGTACCCCCCAAAAAGGGGTATAGGTGAGTCTTAATTTTTCACAGAGCTCTTGATCTTTGAAGTCTCTGAATCCTAATTTCTGCCTATAGTTTTCTCGAAAATGTGAGATGAAATTTTGAAAATTAGTTTTCTGATGTTTTTCTAAATTCCATTTACTTGTAGAATTTTATATGACTTTGAGTTCTTTACATTTGTGAACCAAATAATATTTCTGAAATATAGTGGTTGGTGAAATGGTTTATCAAACTTGTGTTATAATCTTATTTTGATTATATAGACTGAGATAAAAAATTGAAACAAAGAAGTGTCTTTTTGCATTTTAGGATGTGAATTGATGAATTTCCCCTTCCTTTGATCTTCTATTAGAGGCCAGATGACCTTTTCTTTGGGATGTTGTAGAGTAGGATCTTGTCCAGATAGTAGTTAGACTAGATCAGTGATGTTGAACCTTTTAGAGACTGAGTGTCCAAACTGCAACCCTCACATCACATGTAAGCCCCTACTTTACCCCAGACAGGGGAGGGGAGAAGTGCTTTCATTAGGCTCCTGGGCAAAGGGGTGGGTGATATGAGAAATATCCTCAGGCATGCATGGAGAGGGGTAAAGGAACAGCTCCCTTCAGCATGCTTCAACACATATGCCATAATTCAACAACATAGGACTAGATCCTTTTGATCTTCCTTTCATTTCTAAAATTCTCCTATTTAAAGATTTTGAAACACTTGGCAAATATTTCCCTTCACTGCCATTAATAATGATTCTTTAAAAACCGATGAAAAGTAACATTTTTCCTTAGTTTCTACAATCCATGGTTATTGAATTCCAAGATCTATTTTCACATTTCAAATCTTTAAATATGCATTTCTTTATAGTCAGTAGTGATTGGAATATTTTTTTTCATATGACTATAGATAGTTTTAATTTCTTCATCTGAGAATTGCATATTCATATCCTTTGACCATTTATCATTTGGGAAATTATTTTTATTCTTATAATAAGTTAATTCTCTATACAGTTGAGAGTTGATATCTTTGTCAGAGACCTTGCTATAAAAATTTTTCTCAGTTTTTTGTTTCCCTTCTAGTCTTGATTGCATTGACTTTATTTGTGTAGAACCTTTTTAATTTAATGCAATCAAGATTATTCATTTTACGTCTCAAAATGTTCTCTGTCTTGTCTGGTCATAAATTCTTTCCTTATCCATTGGTCCAACAGGTAAATTCTTTCTGTGCTCCCCTATTTTTTATAGTATTACCCTTTATTTCTAAATTATAGATCCAGTTTGACTTTATCTTGGTATATATTGCTTGTTAGTCTCTGTGATATACAACAAGGCTATGTTGAGCATATACCGTGTGTACATATACTGTTCTAGTAGCTAGGGAAAAATACTTTTAAAAAATCTACTCTTGGAAAACTCATTCTACTAGAGATAATGCTACAATATATACACAGTTAAATAATTCTTTAGCCCTTTGCAGTATGGCTTTTAGCCTTATCACTTATCTAAAACTGCTATCCCCAAACTTAATAGTGACCTCCTAACTACCAAATAAATCTGATAGTCTTTTTTTTTCATGAGCTGCTTGCTACATTTAACACTGTTAACCATTCCTCTCTTCTATATACTTTTTCATCTCTAGGTTTTTAATCTCTCTTCCCCCCTCTTTCCCTTCTCCCCTCCCCTTCCTCCCTCTTTGTCTTCCTGTCCTTCCCTCTAACCCTCTTCCCCGCCCTCTCTCTCTCTCACCATGTTTCTCTCTGTTTGCCTCCTACCTGTCTAATATCTCTTCAGTCGGCTTTGCTGGCTCATCATCCATAGCCTGCATCCTAACTGTGGGTGTTCCCCAAGGCTCTTTTTTTTTTTTTAAATAAAAACCCTTACCTTCCACCTTAGAATCAATATTCTGTATTGGTTCTAAGGCAGAATAGTGGTAAAGACTAGGCAATGGGGGTTAAGTGAGTTGTCCAGAGTCATGCAGCTAGGAAGTGTCTAAGGCCAGATTTGATCCTAGGACCTCCCCTCTCTGGGCTTGATTCTCAGTCCACTGAGCTATCCAGCTGTCCCCCCATAGGCTCTTGTCCTAAGCCATCTTCTCTTCTTTTTCTGTATTCTCTTCATAGCCTCGTCAGCATTTCAGGGTTTGACTATCTTGATACAGATGACTCCCAGATCTCTTTATCTAGCTCTAATCTCTTCCATGACCTTCATTTTCACATTTCATACCAAGTGTTCAGAACATCTTACACTCAGCCTGTCTAAACACTCAGCCTGTCTAAAACAGTTTATGATCTTTCTCCCTAAACCTTCCTCTTTTCCAATTTTTTTTAATTGAAAACCCTGCCACCCTTTTAGTGTTTCAGTTTATAACCTCCACATTTTTTAGAATTCCTCTTTCTCAACGTTATTTATATCCAATGAAAGCACTGTGGAAATAGAAACACAGAAGAAAAACATCGGTCAATGGAGATATGATTGGGGATGTAGACTCTAAACGATCATCCTAATGCAAATATTAATAATATGGAAGTAGGTATTGATCAATGACACATGTAAAACCCAGTGGAATTGCCTATTGGCTATGGGGGTTGGGTCAGATGGGGAGGGAAAGAACATGAATCATGTAACTATGGAAAAACCCTCTAAATTAATTAATTAAATAAATTTTTTTAGTTGTAGGAAAAGAATTCCTCTTTCTCACCATATCTATCTAATCCATTGTCCAGACTTACCTTTACAACATATCTTGTATATGACCCCTTCTCTCCATTCATCACCTTAGTTCTGGCCTTCTTTTGGAGCCAGAGGTTTTTTGTTTTGTTTTTGGCCTTCTCATCATAGATTGCTTTCTATTTGTTTTATTTCTCTAGGAAATGGTGATAGTATTGACTTCCCCCTTTGGATATCATTTGCTTTTTCAAATAGATCAGGTTGGAGATATAATTATATATTATCGTTTCTTCTTATCTCTATCCTTCTAGGGTTGTGTTGATTTTTCCCTTTATTCTAAGAAATCAGTGATCTGATTATACACAGATTTTGATAATCGGTTATCTCTTGCCTGTTAAGTGTATACGTATACATATATACATTTTTGGGATATTTAGTGTTCATTTTATATAGTACCTTTCAACTTTTTTCTTATACATTCTTTAGAGGCAGCTGGTTGTACAGTGGATAGAGAACTGTGACTAGAGTCAGGAAGACCTGACTTCAAATCTAACCACTAACACTATTAACTATGTGACTCTGGGGAAGTCTTTGCCTCAGTTTCTTCAACTATAAAATGAGAATATGTAAACCCTTATTTTCTGTGTTAGAATCAATATTAAGTGTCGATTTCAAGGCATAAGAGTGGTAAGGGCTGGGCAATTGGGATTAAGTGACTTGCCTAGGGTCTCATAGCTAGGAAGTATCTGAGGCCAGATTTGAGCCCAGGACCTCTATTCTCCAGGCCTGTCTCTTTATCCACTGAGCCAACCTAACTGCCTCTAAAATGAGGATATGAATATCACCTACTTCACAGGGCAGCTATGAAGATCAAATGAGATAATATTTATAAAAGTGCTTAGCATAGTGATTGGTAGGTACACAGTGCTATAAATGTTTATTCTCTTCCCTTTCCCTTATTCTTGATATATACGCCTAAAACTTCTAAGTAGTCTGCAGGCTTTCTCAACCTCTTTAGTTACATAAAATAAAACCAATATTTTGCTGTCCTCGTTTTTGCTCACATTTCATTTGAAGTCACGTAGTGGGGAAATTTTATGTTTCTTCATAAAATTTACCTGTTTCTTCCATCATTACAGATTTTGGTGCAAAAGCTACAATTATCATTGTGTTGTCCTTATTGCTTATGGTCATCAGGGGGCACTGCAATGTGAAATTACCAAATTTTCTGTAAAATGTGAGATGAGGTATTTGGGATGTACATTTAACTCAGTTCTGCAAACTCCTTTATTGGGAAAACTATGAGTTATTTTTCCATTTAGATGAAACTTTCTTTTTCTTTTAGTTTAGATTTTAATAAGAATGCCACTATTGATAAGGCTCATTTTATTCATTTCAATGAAAAATGTAGAGAAAAATTATTTCATTGTGTTGTTTGTTGGTAATGATAGAAGCTTTAGGTGAAGAAACAATGAAATCAATGAATAATTTGAATTCTTGAATTTTAGAGAATAACTTCCAAGTATTCAAAGAAAATATAGGTAGAATCCTGTAGATTGAAATTCTACTGGGAAAGTAAATTCACAGTGTACATCAGAAGTTCTTAATGAAACTCTAAAGGTATAACAAGAAATATTTCTGCTGAAGAAGAATATAAGTTGTAATCCAAATAGATAGCATGTGGGCGCACAGGTTAATCAAGCAAGTTCAATTTCTTAAAAGACTTGTATAGAAGATAGAAGCAAGGGAAAATATGAAGGATAAATATAAAAGTTTAGCATAGTCTTGTATGAATTACCTGGGCAGTGCTAAAGCTCAGAATAAATTGATGCTGGTGAAGAAAGCTAAGAAAAACATTTTAAAAGTTTTTATGTAAGTTAAGATGATCACAGAAAAGATGAGATTGCCTTTCTAGGTGCCTTTGAGAGGTCAAAAAGGATGAAGACTGAGAAAACTATTTGCCTTTTCTTTTATTATTATCTGCTAAAATTTAGGAAAGAATAAAATTCACTGGCCTTTGGGTTGCATACCCTGATTGCGTCCCTTTTTTTTTTTTTTAATAAAAGGTAATATTTTATTTTCTCCAGGCCTTTAACAGTTCTGAATGTTTACTCACAAGGGATCACGAATCACATCATTGATTTTTTTCAGGACTCCGGTGGTGAATAATTTTTATAAGCCTGGTAACTTTAATCTCATCTAGGGCATTGTTATATCTTATTATTTTCCTACATTATTTGGATATTGGTGTCTTATTATCTATTATAGTCTCTCCTTTTCAATTGGAATATTATTCCCCTTGGCAGATGAAATGAGAGTGATAACTGATCATTTTATCCACATTAAATAGTGGTCCTGTCCTTTCTTTGGTCTTCCTCTTTTCCCTTGATACATCTTACAAAATCCCTACCTGCAGTTCTTTTTGTTGTCTTTAGTTTCTTTATCAGTTTAAGCTTTATCTGTACTGTGGCAGACCTGTCATTATGTATATTGGGCCCATTTTTGTTTATCTTCAGCTACTTGCACTTAAGTCTCTGCTACATGTCTTCTTAAAGCTGAATGTTTCATTTCCTTCTGTTTCTTCAAGTAACTCCCCCTTTTCTTCTTCCTCAGAAGTATTTCTTAATAGTATTTTCAATTGATTCTTTTGAGCTGCCCATTCCTGTTGGGATAATTTCCTTTGTATAGCTATTAGTCCATGAGCTCCTTTCTTCCTTTTATTGAACTACTTGAAATTCACCCTCCTGTTACCTAAAGTGAATATCAAACAATATATAACTTTCTTTTCCTTTTATAAATTCAATATGGATTATTCATTTGTTCCCAAGATTCTCATCTTTTCAGTTTATATAACAAAGTCTTCCTGATTGGTATAAACTTAAGAAAGATAGTTCCTTGCATTGCTTTCTCTGATATTTGAAGGATAAAGTTATAATTAAGGAAAGCCACAGAATTTTCATTTGCTTTGTTTTTTTAGCTTAGAGTTCTAAAATAATTGATAACTGAAGTTTCCCCATTATAGCTATTATATAGTGCCAGTCATGTGATTGTTTTTTGAATTTACATATTTTTTCTTTATGTTCAGCTGATCGGTATTAAATTCTGATATTACTTTTGTTTGTACCTCCACTGATCTTCATCAGGTCTCTCTATCATGATTCTTCCATATTATAGTCAAGGGTCTATTTCATTAAATCTTATGATGCCTATGGTCATTTTTTATCAGTTTAACAGTGCTAGAAAATATTGAGGAACAGCTAGTATTTTAGTTTAGCTAAAATATGAAAGGGAATCATGTGAAATCAAGCTTAAAGGGATACTGATGCCAGATTGTGGCATTGATACCTTCATTATCACACTAAGAATTTTATATCTCATACCCTAAGAAATAGAAAGCCACTGAATTTTTACTTTTGCTTTTTATTTTAATTTAATTTAATTTTTTAAAACTCTTGCCTTCCATCTTGGAATCAATACTGTGTATTGGTTCCTAGGCAGAAGAGTGGTAAGAGCTAGGCAATGGGGGTTAAGTGACTTGCCAGGGTCACACAGTTGGAAATTGTCTGAGGCCAGATTTGAACCTAGGACCTCCCATCTCTAGGTCTGGCTCTCAATCCACTGAGCTACCCAGCTGTCCCCTCTTATTTTTAAATAGGAAACTGGTCTCATTATTAGAAACATTATTTTGCTTGCTGTGCCAATGATAGTTTGGATAAATAGATGAAAGCACTTAGATAAAGGATCTATTTAGCATTTTCTGGGTTTCAGGCACTGTACTAATATCAGAGAGGAATGAGACTAGAAAAAGAGACTAATTTAGGAGGTTATAAGTTCAGGTGAAAGCTGATAATAACTTATTAGGGTTGGTAGCAATTCAAATGGAGAGGAGAGTGATGATGTAGTAGAGTTAAAATCCAGAGTTCTGATTGAATATGCCTTTGGAATTGCAAGGATTAAAATAACTCTCCCCGGATTGTGAAGATTAAATTAACTCTCCCCTGCCCATTTTTAGATTTAATCACCAAAACCATATACGCTCTACTTACTTGAGTAGGAGAGATCTGTGACCCATGTGTGCAATAGTGGGTGATGAATCAGAATCTACTGATTGCCCCCTGGGCAGTCCTAAACAAAGCTTTAGCAATAATTGGTACATGTGAAATGGAAGGTAGTCACAGGAAGTGACGCAAAAAGAAGTGTCTTTAAAAAAGAAGTTACGACTTCCTGTGGAGAGTTCTTCTGGAGTTCTGAGTTCAAGTTGGAGGCTGGTGAAGAATCTGCTTTCTGGACCTAAGACCTTGGACTTGGTGTGACTGTTCTTAAATCTTTTCCTTTGGACTGACATGTGGTGAGTGAAGAAGGCTGACTCCTTTTCCTTGAATTTCTGAAGGGACTAGTCTCAGGAGAGACCTACCCTCTTGAGAGAGACTCCCTACATCCCCAGGTCCTCAGCTCAAGGTCGAGGCCCCTCCAGCTAAGGACTCACTAGCCCTGCCTGGGTTGAGCCAAGGCTGGAGCAAAATACTTAGTGGGTAGGTTAGATATCTTACCCTATCCTCTCTCTGATTTTCTTACTTTCACTCTTTCTATATTTTTAAAATAAATTGTTAAAATAAATCTCTTTAGAATTGATGAAATTTCTGGGAGCCCTCACATTTCTACTGTAAAAGTTAAAATTAAATCTCAATAATAAAAATATTATACTTTAGGAGATTTATCAATGATCATTAGAAATAAAGGAATAAAAGGGATACAAAATAAAGACTACGTGCCCATGGCTGATCAACCAGTTCAGGCGCCCACCTAACCACCACCAAGCTCACCAACAGGGCCAAAAAAAGCCAGGGACCCTCCATGTCCCCACCTAATATCCCCTGACTACAGGAAGTACATAAGCACAGGATGTCAATGGACTCCCAGGAAATGTAGTTCTTTTTTAGGGTAACAGATTTTCAATGATACATTCCCAACTGAGATCTGTGGAAGAGTAGTCTCTCCAATGGATCTTGTAAACATAACCAACTTTTAAATTACAATAATTTGGAGGATAAAAGGAAAAGAGAACAAAACCAATGATTGCTGAGTGCATTGACAAAAAGCCAGTCAGAGGATAGTCCCCTTTGGCATAACAGTATACATACAAAACAAATGCATTCAACCTCACAGAGTTCAAATCACCACATCCCAAAGTTCACTCTGGATCTTCTGGTGCAGTGTGTGGTCTATGGAGACATCTTCGTGGTGCCTTCTAAGAATTCATTTTCTGGATTTGGAGAGGTAGCATGTTTCTTATCCTAAAATTACTCTCAAGAAGAATTTAAAATTTGCAATTTAAAATAATCATACATTCCCCCCTGAAGAGGGTGTTGAAAACCGCAGGGATCACTTAGGGATGCATGGCTGATTATGAGGTATATTTTTAAAAGGTAAAATTTTTTAAAAACTGTTACTTTGTGAAAATCATTTGCTTTGCACTCCCAGTGGATCATGGCCAGGTATGAAGAGGAAATGGATCTTCTTTTTGGTGAGAAACCTTGTATTCTACATTTCCTTAGCTGACACAGTATGTCAATGATTTTAAGTTATATATATTTTTTTTATTAAAAAAAAACTTTTAGTATTATTTTTGCTTGCATGGGCAATATACTATTTCAGTTTTATTTTTCTTTGCTTTTTGTATTTGAAGCACATGTCACCAGTATTGATGTTCTTTAACTTTTTTGATTTTAGAGTAATATAAGTTTAAAATATATTTGCAATGATGTCACTGCATACCCAAAAAGCTTTAGACTATAAAAATGATGCCACTGATTGATTTAAAAAAATTATTGAACTTTGCTTAATGATTCTGTCTGATTCCAGGACAAGAGAATACAAAAACCAAGCTAAACTGCATAGTGCCAATTGAGCACAAGGTCAAAGAGACCATCCAATCCCAATGCGATTCATGAAAATTTTGAGCCAAGAAAAGAGGACTTGAACTTGTTTGAGGTTCAAGGTTGCAGCTATTTAACATGTGTTAAAGGCAAGTCTTCCTTGTCCCACATTCAACCAAGTATCTCAAATTTGGCTCCTACCTGGCTCCTATAATCTAGTCTCTTTTCTGTCTTTCATGGTGTGGCAAACTTTCTATAGTCCTGGCTACTGATTGGTAAATCATAATTGCTTAAATCACTTTAATTGGGCTTGATTCAAGGACCTGTTATGGATTTATTTTTCCTTTACTTAGAATTGTTACACATAAGACTTTGATAGTCTATATTTCATCCAGAACTTATTTTTTTTTAATTTAGATTTTTAAAAATATTTTTTATTTCTCTTGACAATTGATTCATATACCTCATAACTCAGCCATGCATCCCTAAGTGATCCCACGGTTTTTCAACACCCTCTTCAGGAGGGAATGTATGATTATTTTAAATTGCAAATTTTAAATTCTTCTTGAGAGTAATTAAAATGCTACCTCTTCAAATCCAGAAAATGAACTCTTCTTAGAAGGCACCATGAAGATGCCTCCATAGACCACAAGCTACATCAAGAAGATCCAGAATGAACTTTGGGTGTGGTTGATAGAACTGAAGGTTGATTGAACATTTAATTTGAATGTATACTCTTATGCCAAAAGGGGACTGCCCTACCTGACCTTCTGTCAATGCACCTAGCAATTATTGGTTTTGTTCTCTTTTCCTCTTATCCTCGAATTATTACAATTTCAAAGTTGGTATGTTTAGAAGACCCACTGGAGAAACTAGTCTTCTGCAGGTCTCAGGGGGAAATGTATGACTGAAAATCTGTTACCCTAAAAAAGAACTACATATCTTAAGAGCCCACTGGCTTCCTTTCATTATGTACTTCCTGTAGACAGAGGATAAAGGGCATGGGCTTTGGAGGCTCCTCTCTGATGTAGAATCAGCATTGATGGTGGTGAGTGGGGTTGACTAAAAAATGGCTAACCAGCCATGGCCATGTGGTCTTTATTTTTTATCTTCTTTATTCCTTGATTTCTAATGATCATTAATAAATCTCTTAAAATATAATATTATTATTGAGATTTAATTTTAACTTTTACAACTTTAGTACTTGTGTGTGAGTATTTCACAAAGAGTGTGGATGCAAGGTGTCCTGCGTCTTAACATATGTCAAACACTGCAACCTCGAGTCTCACACTAGGTACAAGTCCTTTCCTATTGGCTTAGACATAAATCCTACATGGATTGGTTTGGTCCTTTTTGACCTTGTGCTTCTTGGCACTGTGCAGTGGCTCTTTTTGTATTCCCTTCTCCTGGAATCAGACAGAATCATTAAGCAAAGCCCCATAATTTTTAAGAAAAACAATAAATGGCATAATTTTTGTAGTCTAAAGCTTTTTGGGTATGCATTAATATTTGAACAAATGTATTTTAAACTTATATTACTGTAAAATCAAAAAATTATAGAAAAATCTCAATATTGTTGGCATGTGCTTCAAATACAAAAAGGAGAGAAAAAATAAAACTCATACTATATCATATTCATACTATATTGTCAAAGAAAAACAGCAATAAAATATTTTAAAAATCAAAAATATATAGCTTATAATCATTGACACATTGTGTCAGCTAAGGAAAGGAAGAATACAAAGGTTTCTCACCAAAAAATGAGATCCATTTCCTTTTCAAACTTGGCCATGATTCATTTTCTCAAAGCAAATGATTTTCACAAAGTAACAGTTTCTTATAAAGAACATTAGTACAACAGGTAAGGCACATTCATGAAGTATCATGAAAAGACGGGGAAGAGTAGTTGTGCAAGGAAGAGGACTTCCAAGAGATCCAAATTTCTAGCCTAGGATATTGAATGAATTACAGTACCATTGACAGAAATATGGCTTCATAAATAAAAGCTGCTATCTATTTATTTCATTGGAAGTATATATTCCCATTTTGTCCTATTTTGTAAGGACTCATTTACTGATTTGATTTTAGTGCTTTGAGTTGCATAAAATTGAAATGAATTCAGAAACTGAATTGAACCTGTGTGACTACTGTCAAAGTGCCTACTTAACTGTCAGTTATCCATAAATACCATCATGAAATGTATTTTTAATTTCTATTCTCATTAATAATGTTCTCTTTCCCTGCAATCTATTCCTTTCATCTTTGTTTTTAGCCAACTGACCTCCAATATCATCTGGTATGCTTTTTTGGGGGCAGAGGGGGGGGTCTTAAAGAAGGTAACCTTGTGACATTGTTAATATTAGGAAAATAACATCAGTGCTGATAAAAGTGCCAAGGAAAATGGAAGGACATTCTTCTTTTCCTACTCAAAAAAGAACCCAGGTGGATTTGAATTTAGTTCATTTGAATTTAGGCATACTAATGGATAGTTAACTCTGGCATTATAAATAAAGCATCCTCACTGTTTTCAGTCTTTCATTTTTCTTTTTTCCTTTCATTTTCTTTTCTTTTCTTTTCTTTTCTTTTCTTTTCTTTTCTTTTCTTTTCTTTTCTTTTCCTTTCTTTTTTTTTAATTTTAAAAGACAACATAGTAAGGGATTGTGTGTGCTCATATCATGTGTGAATGTTTTGACTTGCTGGTAGCCCTTTAGTAAGCCCTGCTGACATCCTCATCTATAAAATGGGAATAGCTGCCATTTCTTTCTGGGTTCATTTAAGATCATCATATATGTAAAAGCATGCACTATACATGTAATTGCATGTTTCTGTAATACTGTGTAGTTTGCAAAATATTTTCTTAAAAATGAATGTGGGAGATAGTCTTACTTATAAATCAGTATTTTCTAGATTCTTTGGGATGGAGTGTCTTGTCTAAGGCCGCACAGTTAACTAAGTAATAAAGCCTAGATGCAAAACCAGCTCTTCTGATTAAATGCAATCCTTTTTTGTTCTTGTTACATATTCAGTATTTTTTTTGACATTTTTATTTAATTAGATGATTTAGAATATTTTTCCATGGTTACAAGACTCATGTTCTTTCTCTCCCTTCCCCCCACCCGATGCACAATTCCACTGGGTTTAACATGTGTCATTGATCAAGGCCTATTTCCATATTATTAATATTTGCACTAGGGTGATCTTTTAGTCTACTTCCTCAATCATATCCCCATTGACCCATGTGATCAAGCAGTTGTTTTTCTTCTGTGTTTTTTCCCCACAGTTCTTCCTCTGGATATAGATAGTATTCTTTCTCATATGTCCCTCCAAATAGTTCTGGATCATTGCATTGCTACTAGTTGAGAAGTCCATTACATTTGATTTTACCACAGTGTATCTATCAGTCTCTGTGTACATTGTTCTCTTGGTTCTGCTCCTTTCACTCTGCATCAATTCCTGGAGGTCATTCCAGATCACATGGAATTCCTCCAGTTCATTATTCCTTTGAGCACAATAGAATTCCATCACCAGCATACATCACAATTTGTTTGGCCATTCCCCAATTGGAGGGCATCCCCTCATTTTCCAATTTTTGGCCACCACAAAGAGCGCAGCTATGAATATTCTTGTATAAGTCTTTTTCGTTATTATCTCTTTGGGGTACAAACCCAGCAGTGCTATGCCTGGATCAAAGGGCAGTCTTTTAGCACCCTTTGAGCATAGTTCCAAATTACCTTCTAGCATGGTTGGATTAATTCACAACCCCACCAGCAATTCATTAATGTTCCAATTGTGCCACATTCCCTCCAACATTTATTACTTTTCTTTGCTGTCATGTTAACCAATCTGCTAGGTGTGAGGTGATACCTCAGAGTTGTTTTGATTTGCATCTCTCTGATTATAAGAGATTTAGAACACTTCTTCATGTGCTTGTTAATAGTTTTGATTTCTTTGACTGAAAATTGTCTATTCATGTCCCTTGCCCATTTGTCAATTGGGGAATGGCTTGATTTTTTGTACAATTGATTTAGGTCCTTATAAATTTGACTGATTAGACTTTTGTCAGAGGTTTTTGTTATAAAGATTGTTTCCTAATATGTTGCTTCCCTTCTAACTCTTGCTTGGTCTTAAAATCTTTCCTTTCCCAAAGACCTGAGAAATATACGATTCTGTGTTCACCTAATTTACTTAGAGTTTCCTTCTTTATGTTCAAGTCATTCACCCATTCTGAGTTTATCTTGGTGCCGGGTGTGTGATGTTGATCTAAACCTAATCTTTCCCATACTGTTTTCTAATTTTCCCAGCAGTTTTTGTCAAATAGTGGATTTTTGTCTCAAAAGCTGGGATCTTTTGGTTTATCATGGACTGTCTTACTGAGGTCATTTATCCCAAGTCTATTCCACTGGTCCTCCCTTCTTTCTCTTAGCCAGTACCATATTATTTTGATGACCACTACTTCATAGTATATTTTAAGGTCTGGTACTGTTAGGCCACCTTCCTTCACATTTTTTTCATCATTTCCCTTGATATTCTTGATTTTTTGTTTTTCTAAATAAACTTTGTTATTGTTTTTTCTAATTTAGTAAAAAAGTTTTTTGGTAGTTTGATGGGCATGGCATAAATAAGTAAATAAGTTTGGCTAGGATTGTCATTTTTATTATGTTAGCTCATCCTTCCCATAAGTAATTAATGTTTTTCCAATTATTTAGATCTAGTTTTAATTGTGTGGAGAGTGTTTTGTAGTTGTGTTCATATAGTTCCTGTGTTTGTCTTGGCAGATAGATTCCTAAAGTATTTTATATTGTCTATGGTGATTTTAAAGGGAATTTCTCTTTCTAACTCTAGCTGCTGGGATGAGTTGGAAGTATATAGAAATGAAGATATTTTATGTGGGTTTATTTTGTATCCTTCAACTTTGCTAAAGTTGTTGATTATTTCTACTACCTTTTTAGTTGATTTTCTAGGAGTCTTTAAGTAGAGCATCATATAATCTGCAAAGAGTGATAGCTTGGTCTCCTCATTGCCAATTTTAATACCTTCAATTTCTTTTTTTTCCCCTCTAATTGCTACTGCTACTGTTTCTAATACAATGTTAAATAATAAGGTGATAATGGGCATCCTTATTTCACTCCTGATCTTATTGGGAATGCTTCTAATTTATCCCCATTGCAGGTGATGCTTGCTGATGGTTTTAGATATATACTGTTTATTATTTTTAGGAAAGGCCCTTCTATTCCTATACTTACTGGTGTTTTCAATAGGAATGGGTGTTGTATTTTATCAAAGGCTTTTTCTGCATCTGTTGAGATAATAATGTGATTTTTGTTGGTTTGCTTGTTGATAGGGTCAATTTTGTGAATGGTTTTCTTAATATTGAACCATCCTTGCATTTCTGGTATAAATCTTACTTGATCATAATGAAAAACCCTCATGATCACTTGCTGGAGTCTTTTTGCTAGTGTTCCATTTAAGATTTTTGCATGTACGTACATTAAGGAGATTGGTCTGTAGTTTTCTTTCTCTGTTTTTTAATCTACCTGGCTTTGGAATTAGTACCATATTTGTGTCATAAGAGGAATTTGGTAGAACTCCTTCTTTGCTTATTATGTCAAATCATTTGTATTGTATTGGGATTAATTGTTCTTTGAATGTTTGATAGAATTCACTTGTGAATCCATCAGGCCCTGACGTTTTTTTTTCTTAAAGAGTTCTTTGATGGCTTGTTCAATTTCTTTTTCTGATATAGGGTTATTTAAGTATTCTATTTCTTCTTCTATTAATTTAGGCAATTTATATTTTTGTAAATATTCATCTATATCACCTAGATGGCCATATTTATTGCCATATAATAGGGCAAAATAGTTTTTAATGATTGCCTTGATTTCCTCTTCATTAGAGGTGAGGTCTCCCTTCTATCTTGGATACTGTAAATTTTATTTTTTTCTTTACTTTTTTTATTAGGTTGACTAGTACTTTGTCTATCTTTTTTTTCAGAATACCAGCTTCTAGTCTTGATTATTAATTCAATAGTTCTTTTACTTTCAATTTTATTAATTTCTCTTTTAATTTTTAGGATCTCTAATTTAGTTTTCATCTGGGGATTTTTAATTTGTTCACTTTCTAATTTGTTAATTTGCATGTCCAATTTTTTGACTTCTGTCCTCACTAATGTATATGAACTCAAAGATATGAATTTCTCCCTTAATACTGCTTTGGCTGCGTCCCATAGATTTTGAAAGGATGTTTTATCATTGTCAATTTCTTCAATGAAATTATTAATTGTTTCTATGATTGTTCTTTAACCAATTTTGGAGAATCATATTATTTAATTTCCAATTTATTTTTGATTTGCCTCTTCATGTACCCTTACTAATTATTATTTTTATTGCATTATGATCTGAAAAGGTTGCATTTATTATTTCTGCTCTTTTGCCCTTGTTTGACATGTTTTTATGCCTTAGTACCTGGTCAATCTTTGTGACTGTACCATGTGCTGCTGAAAAGGTGTATTCTTTTTTGTCCCTATTTATTTTTCTCCCTGTATCTATTAACTCTAATTTTCTAAGATTTCATTCACATCTCTTACCTCTTTCTTATTTTTTGGTTTGGTTTATCTAGATTTGATAGAGGTAGGTTCAAGTCTCCCACTAGTATAGTTTTGCTATCTCTTTCCTCCTTCAACTTCCATTTCTCCTTTAGAAATTTGGATGCTATACCATATTCAGTATTCTATCCACCTTTATTTAGAAATCTTTTTCAACTCTGAAAATTAGTCTTTTGCATTATGAGGAAGGGAACAACCATTTATTTAGTACCTCCTCTGTACCAGACACTGCTGGCTGCTTCACAAATTATTATCTCATTTTATCTTTACAAAAACCAGTCAGTGCTATTATTATTCTTATACAGTTGAATAAACTGGGATAGAAATTAAATGACTTTCCCAGAGTCACACTGCTAATAAATTTCTGAGGTTGGAGTTGAACTTGGATTTCTTAAAAAAAAAATGCTTTGCTCCAAGAACTGATAGAAATTAAGGGGGGCAGCTGGGTGGCTCAGTGCATTGAGAACCAGGCCTAGAGATGGTTCAAATCTGGCCTCAGACACTTCCTAGCTGTGTGACCCTGGGCAAGTCACATAACCCTCATTGCCTAGCCCTTACCACTCTTCTGCTTTGGAACCAATACACGATATTGACTCCAAGATGGAAGGTAAGGGTTTAATTTAAAAAAAAAAAAGAAACAAAGAAAGAAAGGGTATAAGCTTTTTCAGAGAATGTAAACATTTAACTTCAGCATTTATTCTACTTCGTGAATTAATCAATAAGTATTTATTAAATGTTTACTATGTAGAGCAGAAGTGGCAACCCCACAACACTTTTGTTTGTGGGCAAAGCTAGTTTAAAATATAATTTAACTTAGCTGTGTGACCCTGGGCAAGTCACTTGACCTCCATTGCCTAGCCCGTACCACTCTTCTGCCTTGGAACCAATACACAGTACTGATTCCAAGAGGAAAGGTAAGGGTTTAAAAAAACCCTACCATAATTTTAAAATATTTAATAAAACAAATAAAAATGCAATTAAACATAAATAATACATTTTTAAACCAATTCACTATGTTGTCTCCTCGATCCTCATGTATGGATTAGTGACTGATTTCTTTTTGAGTTTGACACCTCTAATACAGATGATTATTTTTTTTTTGCCTTTTTTCTAGTATGCTTTGAATTTTTCTGTTTACTTGTATATTCCTGGGGAATAAAGATAAGACCAGAAAAAAAGGAAAGGAAAAAGGACAGATATTTAAGAGAAGCAAGGGCTGAGCCAAAGCTAGCTATGTGTTTTGTATTGTACCTGGCTTAGGTAAGACTCTTAATACAAAAGGGAAAGTCTTAATGTGGTTTTGAACTTCTTAAAAAAAAAAAACCTAAGACTTTTTTCTTTTTTTGGACATTGTGGTATATATATATATATATATATATATATATATATATGAGAGTGCAAACCTGCCTTTCCAGTCATTTTACTGCCTTTTGTTTTGTTTTAAATACCTTGGGGCATTAGGCAATTTCAGCAGGGGACCCAGTTGATTGGTTCCTAGCCAACTGGGGCCAACTCTGTGGGGCCCCTCTAACTACAGGACCTAAATTACCTCCAAATTAGGTTCACTGTGGCCTGGTTTATCAGAACCGTGCCCAGGTAACAGTTTGACTTGGATATCAGGCTGTTCTCATTGGGCTAGTTCAGCTGTCCCATTCTGCACCATTGCTCAGTACTTTATTCTTCTGTCATTGGGAAAGGCTTTTTGTAGACCAGAACTTATCCCCCTTCTCTCCTTACTTACCAGTAAAAGAAGCCTGATAAAGTCTACTCTAGTAGACCCATCTGCTTATTTCTTCTACTTTATTCCTGGCCTGCTGTTTTTCTGTAGCCACTCACTATAGTTGCCTGAGGTCAGAAGTCAGAATTCAGACTGACAAATGGTCCCTTTTCATTGGGCCATTAGAGGTCACTTGAAACTCTTACTGGTGTCGGTTGCCTTGAAGGCACAGTGGGTCAGCTAGGACAAAACCATGGCCAAGAGTGGTGATTTTAATCATGCACATTTTTAAATAAAGCAGATGTTAGGCAACCTTGTGAGCATCCTCTGTTCCAGGCAGAATTTGTGCTAAATGCTTTGTTTTCAATATACTTTGCAAAGGTTAATGAATTTATTCTTTTATAGTCCTCTTGATTATTATCTGTATTTTCTTTTAAGAGATCAAGTGGTTAAGGCATAAACAAAATAACTGGCTTTCTCCTTTTTTCATTTTGACAGTGCTTTTACTGTGATACCTTGATACAGAGATATTACTGAAATGAAAGATTTTGTGACTTGCTTAAGCACCTAGAGAACTATATTCCTGAATACAAAGGCAGTCTAATTTGTAGGCTTATGCTACACAAAAATAATTACACTGATTCTCTGAGTATTAGGCAAAATTTTAATATAGATACTATGACTTTGTATCACATAAACCTAAAGAATGAGGACATGAGATTCCTAATTATTTATTCTCTTAAAACTGAAGTGGAATGTTTTTAGATAGTTAAGATGACCTTTGTCTTTTCCCACTTTGAATGGAAAAAAGTAAGTTGTCTTTATGTTAGGTGGGGAGCTAGCTGTGGTACTGATTATGAGGATATTTTGCTCTTCATCTTTTAATCATATTTTGCTTTAGGAGATTGGAGAACGTATGTCTCCTGTCCATCAGTATTCTCTAGGTTAATTCAGTAAGAATGTAGCTGCCATAGCCTTTTGCTTTTACGAGTTTTTGTTGAACTACGTTTATAGGGAAGGTGTTAATTTGACAGAAAATATTTAGTATTAGAAATCTTTAGTGGTTTTTTTGTCCTTTTTGAGATTTTTGATCTGGGTAATTCTTTTAACTCCGTTAATATCCAAATGGTTTGGTAAAATGCTAGAGGCAAGAATTTGAAAACAACAATTAAAAAAAAATGACTTAAAGAGCCATATACAAACCTGACCTGGGTCAAGCTTGATTTGCAGCTCAGTCAATTTTGGAATAGGCTGTCAGTTTTGTAAACAGGAGTCTGCTGGGTGAATTGAACTGGAGGGTGAGATTAGCATATTAATAAGGTGCTTTCTAATCTCCTTCTCTCTCTCCTCCCTCCCCTTTTTTCCTCCTTCCCCTTTCCCTCCCTCCCTTCCTGAATGAATCTAGGAATACAGACCCACACGGTCACATTACTAGCTGGTTGCATTCTGTTCAGTAGCTCACTCTGGCAAGAATGGTCTGTGTTTCAAATTGCGGACGCATGAGAAGATTCTGTAATTGAAAAGCAATTCTTCCTGCTGCTGGAAAATGTTACAGAAGTGATACCTACCAAATTTCGATGCAAACTATCCAAACAGGAACAAATGTAGGGGAAGCTTAGCCTTGCTTGTGGATTGAATGCGTTCAAGTGATTAGCTTTCCAGCCCCCCCCCCGACAGGAGCAAATACTATTGGAGCACTGAATTGGGACTTTGTATGCTGAATCCTGGCTTGATCTCTATACAATTGTGTGTATGTTGTTGGAACTGGCTGGCCAACCGGCCCTGAAACCAGCAGGTGCTATCTATATGGAGAAAAGCGGCTGTAGCCCATTTCCAATATGTTGGGCTAAAGGTATAAATAATTTTAAATTTTATTGTATTTTATTGTTTCAAAATTGTATTTTGTTGCCAGGAGACTAATAAGGTTTTTCTTTTCAATAAATTGTTATCTCAAATGGAAAAAAATAAATGGTTGAAAGAAATTCACAATTATAATCACAACTAACTGACTAGTCTTTCATAGTTACTAAAATATTTAAATGAGTAAACATTTATTTTTTTAGCTTTTGTACTTTTTCTTTTGTCATATCAGTTTTATCACTGTAATACTGCTAATTTTTTATTTTGTCCATGAAAGTTCTCAAGAAAAAGTGACTAAATTAAAATCGTATGAAAACTTATTTTCCTAATTATTTTTTCTCTTCTGGTTTTAAAGTTGGTATCCCTTAGTGGTTGGGAATTCCAGATAAAATATACTTTGTACTCCGTTTTATGCAAAAAAATAAAAAAAAAAATGGATTCATAGTTCCCGAGTCAGAAATTACAGTAACTGCTTTCCTAAAAAATTTCACCTTGTTTAAAAATCTAAATTAATTTCAAGGAAATAATAAGTTCCCTGGTTGTGTTCCTGGCAGTATTTGGGACATGTTTCTCTAAAATATTACAGAGGAAATGCCATGCCCTGGGAATAAGTAGAAAACCCTCCTAAGATAGGAAAATATAGCTGTTTTACTTTATTTGTTTAAATTATTTGTTTTAGAAAAGGTGGTCCTCTGTTGAGTATTTAATTAATATTTATAACAATTTTAAACATGTAAATACTTAATATTAAGTCAACCTCATTTCAAGTTGGATTTTTAAAAGATGTTGCACTGGGATAAACCCTGCTGCAGTGTTATATGTAGAGCTATAGAGTGATTTCACTTACCTTTTAGTTTAGAAGAAAGCTATCCTCCAAATAGGTTGTTAAAATATTAGCTCCTAACCATTAATTTTTCTTTTGATGCTTCTAATTTATCCAATAGTAATTTTTATCTATTTGGATGTCGAAATTTGTCTGGCTTTTAAAAATTTTAAACACATTTGATTTTGGAGTTAACATACTACATGAATAAGAAGCAATATCTAATATGCAAATTAAAAATTACATTGGGTTAATTATTGAGCATAAAAGAAAAGGAACTTTAATTTTTAAAAAAAGATAGCATAACTGAAGTTTCGAGTATTGTTTTTTAAAAAATGCTTTACATTATCATTTACTCTGTGGTTCAGTAAGACTCATAGTCTGCTTAGAGGCCTGAGGGGTTCCACTTGTCAAAACTATGGTACTTTTTGCAGACTTTGTATTTGCATAATTCTTACATATTGTTTAAGAGCATTCTGCTTAGTGATATTAAGCAATTTTGAATTGTGACAGAGGCTAGATTCTTAAAACACATATGAAGCAGGCCCAAAATTTGAACTAGTTTTACCAAATGCTAGGTTTCTTTTTAACTCTGGGTGCTGTTGGAAATTCATACCAAACTTTTAGAAGTAGGAAAGAGTGAGCCTTCCTGCTTGCTTCTAAAAAGACACTGATTTGAGTCTGACCTAGTTAACTTTCAAAGACAGGAATCATTTTTTAAATGGAAAACATTTTTGGGGAAAAGCAGACTCCAAAATAAATAAATAAAATAAAACTTTGAGATTGTTTCTAGTTCAGGACATTTGGCAGACCTGCATTTTCAGTTGTAGGTCTGGCTCTGTCTCTTGAATTAGGTTAGTGCTACTTTTGGATTGGTCACTGGTGGTGGCTCTGACAATGCAAGGCTTCTGTCAGCCCCTCCCCTTTCTTGGAGGTTAATCACACTGCTTCCACAGTGATCACATAACATATACAGTTCTAGTAAACTTCCTTTTGCCCTTCTCATTTTACTGCCTTGAACCAGGACAACAGAACATACATAAATCTGTTCCAGCACTGGTTTGATTCCTGCCTGTCTAGTAAGGACAAAGAGGTGGTTGGAAATTTGTAGAACTGGCCTTTTCCAAATGTAACTTTTAGGTAAAGAGAAATGAAAAGATTTTTAAGACTGTATAATAGGATGGAAACTGATTTAGAGTCAGTATTCTCATTAACAAAACTTTTGATCGTATTATTAACATCTTAGAAAAGTAGCAAAACTCCACTTTAAGAAAAGACTTAAAATACTTATTAGGGGAGTTCAAAATGTTTAAGGCAAAATCTCAGCTGGAATGGTTCTTATTCTTTAAAATTAAAGTACTTTTAAATCATGTTGATCTAGTAGCATTTGACAGGTTATCATTTGAATTTTTCTTCATCTTTACATAATGAATTTTTTGTGAATAATTTTCAGACTCATACCCTGGGAACTACCTTTTCAGTGTTGTATCTGGTAAAATACAGCCTAAGAGGGGTTACCTATACCCATGAGGGGTATAGCGGATGGAAGTGGGATGTTACTATTGAAAATACATTTTCACTGTTTAAATCATAACAATTCCTGGCATATTTTAGAAGATAGTTTTGAATTTCTAATATTTGAAAAATGTGACTTGTCATAATGAACATACATCAGCTTGCTTTTGGAGGTTAGGAAACGTATGTTATTACTTTTGAGAGGAATGTAAAGTTGTTTCACCTTTTTAAGGATTTAGGCTCTTAAGAGATAATTATAGATGTGTAATGAAAGTTTCATTCCCCTCCCCCATTTCAAGTGATTATTAATAAACCTTATGGAAAATAAGAAATTGGAGATATTACTTTTAATCTAACAGACATTAATAAGGACATAATGCCATTTAGAGGAAATCTCTGTGTGTCATATTTTTCTCTTAACAGATGAACTTTAAGAACCTCAAAAAAAATTTTTTCTGCCTTTAATGGAAAATATGAACTAGTTTTGAAAAGATTGAAGGGAAAGAATATAATAAAAAGTTTTTAACATCAGATTTCCCCTTTTTCACCTTTTCCTCTGAATATTTAGTACTCTACACTTAGTAGACCCTCAGTGCATATTTATGAGGGCTGTATAGGCATAGATAGCATGTTTAACAAATTTATCAATGACAGAGAAAGCCAGAAGAAAGAGGTATCATTGAAGTTATATGACAAGGTTCAAAAAGAACTAACCAGGACTAGAATGATCAGCCAAATTTAATAAGATGAAGTTAAGGGATCAGAATATGTACTCAACCTATGATAATATTGGAACAGGAAACTCCTAGATGAGAAAACTCTTCCAAAAAATGCCATTTGGTATTTTACTACATGTAATTTCCAGAGGGTTGCCCATAGTAATGAGGAGTTAAATGACTTACCCAGAGTTAAACAGCTGGTATTTTCTAGAATCCTCAAAAGACAGCTATATCTTCCACTAAGGATTCAAGGGGTAGCCTGAGGGATTGTGAGTGTAATCATGAACCCCACCTGTGTTCTTCTTACCATTGTTACCTGCTGATAACAATTAACCAGCTAGACTTAGGTAGGTTTTATAGTTGTTTCCCTTGATCATATAGTGGGTACAAAACATACACTCCTCCCTTCCAAATTAAGAGCACCTTTCCTACCAGTACATACATTATCCAGGGGAAAGTGGGCTCAAGCTTAAAGTACCAACGGCAAAGGATTGAATTCAGAGCTCTGGGAAACCCTTTTGCTGGAGTTGCCAAAATGCTTCCTTGAGGTATGATAGAACTTTTCTGCTGGGCTCTTTGTAGACTCTTGATTCTGCAGTAAATTTGTCCTTGGCTTCTGATGCAGACACTGCAGTCAGCTGATCCATAGATGCTTCTAGGATGGTTATGAGAAGGGAAGATTTGGACCTCCAAAGTTCATTAACTCCATTTTTAGTTAGGTTACATGTAGAGAGTAAAAGATGATAACACTAGATTCTGTTTCTTCGATTTATTCCTTCCGAGGGATCTAGTTGGAAAGTTCTCTTTTGTATTTACTCAAATATTTCCTATGCCATGTGCTCAGACAAGTTTGGTTTTGAAATGATCTTCTGTGTTATATATAGATTAAACCTGCATAGGATGATCTAGTTTCCTCAAATACAAACTCTCTTTTTTAACTTTTTATTTTTGAATTGATTGATTTCATTAAGATATATTGTCACCTGATCAGGGCCAGATGTATTAGGGTGACTTAAACCACCTTTACAGAAATAACTACCAGTAGTTAGAAAACTCACTCTTTAATCAGGAAAAAGGGATAGGCTCATCATTTTGGCCACCACACAGAACCAAAGGCTCCGGGCCTCTGGGAACCTTATCCCTGGGAGAAGACACAACTCAGTGCCAACTCCGCTGGGAGAGAACACTGTGCTAAATGCCCACTCCACTCTGGGAGAGAACACACTAGATACTTTTTCTGCCCTGGGAGAAAACGCGCTGTGCTAAGTGTCAACTCCAAAGAGATACTGAACCTGATAGTCTCTTTATACCTTTTGGGAAACCTACAAAGACTAATCACAAACAGGTACGTAAATCTCTTTACAGTCAATAGCTATGGTATGAGGGACTGGTTAGCTGTAACAAATTAAAGGCAAAAGTCAAACTCAGGATCTGGACTTCCAGAAAGGAAACTTTTACCCAATACAGAAACCTTTCAAAAAAACATGTTCTTAAACTTTGAAACAAAATAGATGTGCTTAGTACTGGGGTTTCTCAAAGTGCAGAGGTAAATTGAGTCATCAAATATTCACATTGACAACAGAAATACATAAACACCTTTGTATACTTATAAATACGATCATGCAAATACATACATACACACTTGCAGAACAAGATCTGTAAAGTTTTTAATCATTGTGTAAAGTATGTGTGTTGTTTTCCATTCATTTTCAAAATTTTGTGACCCTATCTGTTTGGGCAAAGATCTTGGAGTTATTTGCCATTTCCTTCTCCTCCTCATTTTACAGATTAGGAAACTGAGGCAAAGAGGGCTAAGTGACTTGTCCGGGGTCACATAGCTAGTGTCTGAGGCTGAATTTGAACTCAGGAAGATGTCTTCTGGATTCCAAGCCTGGCACTCTCTCCCTGTGCCTCCTTTTAGAGAGGAAGAGGGAGAGGGGCAGTGTGGGTATGTGTGTGCTTACACACACACACACCACACACTCTCTCTCTCTCTCTCTCTCTCTCTCTCTCTCTCTCTCTCTCTCTCTCTCTCTCTCTCTCTCTCTGTCTCTGTCTCTCTCTCTCTCTCTCTCTCTCTCTCTCTCCCTCTCTCCCTCTCTCCCTCTCTCCCTCTCTCCCTCTCTCCCTCTCTCCCTCCCTCCTCCTCCCCGTTTGGTAGTTGTCAAATTTCCCAATGCCAGAGAAGAACCATACAAAATGGAAGTCTTAAGGAAACACAAGGTTTTTTTAGTGGGTATGTATGTTACAGAAGTTATAGTCAATTCTGTTATTATACCTATAGAACAGTTTCAGGTAGATATTAGGGCACAGGGCTTATCAATAGTCAATAAACATTTATTATGCTTCAAAAGTTGGGGGCAATAGGCAAACTCCCTTTGATATCCATATCAGTTAAGACTTGGCTTAACTTAGTTCTCTTTATCTTTCCCTGGTATTCCTTGGGCCTCAGGCACTATTGTGATTAAAAAAAAAAAAGACTGATTTCACTCAATTCTGATCACTGGGACTCCTGAAGAAAAAGCTCCTAAATCCTCCCACAATGATCCTTTTGCGATTTTTCACAAGAAATAATCTGCTTTTTGGAATTTTTTTACTAGGTCTTTTGGAGAATGTGAAGCAAGAATTTCTTATTCTATTGGAAGGAAGTGTATGCTATAAACAATTAGAAAGGAATATAGCTTTTAATGGTTACCCAAAATCCTGGTAACCAAAAATTATGAGAGAAGAATAATAATTAAGCAACATTTTAGCAAGTATGAAAAATAGTATCTGCTTTCCTCTATCTCTGGGCAGGCAGGATGAATTTGGCACAGCTCACCCTTTCAGGGGAAAAGATTCTTTTCTGACCTCTATAAAATAGATATGAAGCTGGAGCAAAAATGAATGCATGACACTGAGATTTCTTTAGCACATTACAGGAATTTTACTCACATTTTTTTCTTTTCAGCCTCACGACAACCATGTAATTACTACAGATATTGTTATCCTTATTTTACAAATAAGAAAAGTAGGGTTGAAAAAGTGTTCCCACAGTTAGTATATCAGAGAAGCTAGGTTTTCTGACTAAAGTCAGATCACTGTCCACAATGCCATATTGATTCACAATATTCTGCTCCTTCATTACTTGGTCATAAAATAATTCCTTTACTGCTTTCCCCTATTGTATCAGAAGTGTATAGATCTAACTTTTAGGTTGTTAATAACCTTCTCCAGTACTTCATTGCTTCCTTGATCTCTTATCAACATGACTTTGGCTTCCAGTGATTCAGTCAGGAAGCAGATAGCAACCTATTAATTCTTTCCCAACCCATCTGTCTTTGTCAGATCCTACATTACTCATAAAATTACACTCAGATTACAGCTTATCATCTCTTTTTATATGTTGTCCAGCCTCTTCATTCCTGTCTCTGTGGCAGCTCTGGGGTATGATGATAAAATGCTGAATGTGGAGTCATATGTACTTCAGATATTTACTAGTTGTGTGACCCTTAGTAAGTCACATAACTGTTCACCCTTTCAGTTTCCTCATCTGTAAGAAGGGGATAATAATAGCACCTTCTGCACAAGGTTGCTATGCAAATGAGATAATGTGTAAAATACAAAACTTAAAAGTGCTATGTAAGTACTAGCAAAAATCTTATATTTTTTATTTTTTTGCTCATTAGAAAATATTGATGTGCCTCTTCTTCCCTCCATTATAGATCCCTTGTTCAGAGAGAGACAGTCTGTGTGTGTGTATGAGAGAGAAAGAGAGAGAGAGAGAGAGAGAGAGAGTGAGAGTGTGTGTGTGTGTGTCTGTTTTAACTCCTTAAGTACTTGCCCACCCACCCAGCTAGCAAGTGTCTGAGGTCAAATTTGAACCCAGGACCTCCCCACTCTATGTCTGGCTTTCAGTCCCCTGAACCACCTAGGCCTTAGATAGAATCGCTTTATTCTTTCTTTATTTTTGTAATTTTTTTTTGTAATTACTTGTTCTTTGAATACTTGATAAAATTCACTTATAAATTCCCTTGCTTCTGGATTATTTTTCCTTTTGAGGGTTATTCATGGACTGTTTGATTCATTTTAGATTAGATTGTTTACATTTTTAATTTCTTGTTTTCAATTTAGTAATTTTACATTTTTGTAAATATTTGCCCATTTCATTTAAATAGCCAATTTTGTTGGCATATAACTGGTCAAAGGGATTTCTAATAATTTCCTTTATCCTATACTCCTTTTTCATTTTTGATACTGGTAACTTCATTTTCTTCATTTCTTTATCAGATTAGATAGTACTTGAAACTAGAAAGTTTTATGTATCAATTTCAAATTTCCTTTGTTTTCACAGAATCTTTGATTTTTCAAATTTTTATTTGTTGTTTAACTGAGAATTAAAAATTTATTGTTTTTAGTTTTATCCCCAATTTATTGATCTATTTTTTCTTTTGTTGATGATGATGATGATGATGATTTTTTTCTTTTGTTGATGAAAAATTTTATATATACACATTTCCCCTCTACTGCTTTGGCTTCTTCTCAAAAGTTTTGTTTTTATGTTTATTTCTGTTAACTTCTTTCATGAAACTATTGTTTTTATAATTCGTTTTTTGACCCACAAATTCTTAAGGATTAAGTTATTTAGTTGTCCATTAGTTTTAACTTTTTTCTTCAAATGTGTTTTAATTATTATATTTTTTTATTGTTTGATCATTACAGGTTATATTTAAATTCTTGTTTATTTGCATATGCATTTAAGGTTTTTCATGCTGAGTAGATGAGTTTTTGTAAAGGTACCATTTCCCCTTTTTCCTGGAAAACTAAAGATAAGCACTTCCATTCATAATCCTAATTTCCCCTTCCCTAATTGCCAACATAATTACACCTAACTTTTATAGAATTCAAGTCATTAACTTATTGTCTATAATTTTTAGATTGTCTAGTTCTAAAATTAGCAAGTTGAGATCTCCATCTATGAATGTTTTGCTGTTAATTTCTTCCTTTAATTAAATTAATTTTAAGTATTTAGAGGTAAAGCAGTTGGTTATATACAGATTCAGTATTGATACTGAATTATTTGTTTTGAGTCTAAGCATAATATAGCTACTCTACTTAACTCTTAACCATGTCTGTTTATACAGTTAGTCACCTTTTCTAAAATTATTTTTATGCCTGCTTTTTTTGAGTTTGCCCAGTGTATCATAAATTCTGTTCCAACCCCTCATCTTAATTCTGGTTCAGTCCTAATATTTTAAGGGTGTTTCTTGTAAACAACATATTGTTGGCTTCTGCTTTCTGATATTTTCTGCTGTCCTAGTCTCTTTTATTTCACCATATCTGAGTATTCTTTTCCACTTGACCTTTTTGCAAAAGAGGAAGAAATGGGGGGAAAGTAGTTTTCTCAGCATTGAAGTAGGCTATTTCTTCTCTTTTACTGCTACTCTTTTCACCAGTTTCTGATCTCTAGTTCTTATATGACCTTTCTCTTAATTTGACCCTTCCGTTATGATCTACCCTCAGAAGCTGGCATAGACAGCTTATGACTGTTAGTTCCCTGTATTTCCTTTTCCTATCTGCTGATATTTCTTTAGTTTCTACATTAAAACCTTTGTGTGTATATTCAATCATCAGCTCTTTTTTCATGTTTATATATTTTCTTTTGTGTATTACAATTAGGTGAAATAGTAAATTCCTTTTCCATACCTCCCCTTTTTTCCTCTCTTAAAACCAAGGAAAACAGAAACAAACAAACAAACAAAATGAACTCAGTCTATGGATGTTACTTAAATTCTCTCTCTGTATCCACCTAGACTGAGATTTCTACATACACTTCTCTCTTTCCTTCTATTAGAATAGAAACTTATCATGATTTAGTATCCTTTAATTATTCACACATATCTTTGTAAATTTCTCTGATCTTCTGTGTTTGCATTTAAAAGTTTCTGCTTAGCTATATAGCCTTTCACCAGAAATGTTTGAAAGTCCTCAATTTTATTAAAGGTCCATTTCTCCCTACCCACTCAATTTTACTCTCTTTTGCTGGGGTAACATTCTTCCTGGTAAGCCTTTATCTTTTGATTATGAAGTATTTATTCCAAAATGTTTTTTCACTTTTATGATGCTTGTGGTGTGATGTGTCTTTAGTATAATCATAACTATTGTTCTTTGGTACTTCTAACTTTTTCTTCAGGCTGATTACAGTATTTTCTAAAATTTGAAAGTTGTACACATTCTTGGCCTTTTTTTTAAATTAAAACCCTTACCTTTCATCTTGGAATCAATATTGTGTAGTGGCTCCAAGGCAGAAGAGTGGTAAGGGCTAGGCAATGGGGGTCAAGTGACTTGCCCAGGGTCACACAGCTGGGAAGTGTCTGAGGCCAGATTTGAACCTAGGACCTCCCATCTCTAGGCCTGGCTCTCAATCCACTGAGCTACCCAGTTGCCTCCACTTTTTTGGTCTTTTGATGTACCTGGATGTTTTAAATTTGAGGTTTCTTTCAAGTGGTAAATTAGTGGATTCTAAGTCACTTAGCCTCTGCCTCAGTTTCCTCAACAATTCCTCAATCAATAAGGATATTAATAGTAGCCATTTCTGAGTGTTATTGTAAGGATTAAATGAGATGATATTAGTAAAGAGCTTAGCACAATGCCTGGTACATAATAGATGCTTTTAATAAATGCTTATTCCCATCCTTTTTTCCTTTCAATTTTTTTTCAATAACTAAAATTTGCCTCCACATCCTCGCCATCTCTCCTTTCCTCCCAAACTGAAAAAATAAAGAACATATTTCTAAAAATATGTACAGTAAAGCAGGACAAATCTCTACATTGAATGTATCTAAGAAATAATGTGTGCCTCAGTCAGTTCTCTAAGTCTATCATCCTTCTGTCAGGAAATGGGTAACATGTTTCATCATGTGTCTTCTGGAATGGTGGTTGATCATTATATTAATCAGAATTCTCTAGTCTTTCAGAGTTGTTCATTTTTATAATATTGTTCTTACTGTATAGATTATTCTCCTAGTTCTATGTACTTCACTTTGCATTGGTTCATAAAATTATTCCCAGCTTTCTCTGATATTCTTCCTTTCATTATTTCTTATAGCATAATAATATACCCCATTCATATTCCATAACTTATTCAGCCATTCCCCAATGGACGGTTTGCCCTCTTTTTCTAATAGATGTAGATTTTTGATTTCCTGAAATATGAATTAGAACTTTTATTTGGTCATAATTTTCAAAGAGCACAATGGTCCTTAAATTCTGATGGATTTATTTTTAGTTCACTTTTACATAGTTATTTTCTTTTTTTTCCAAATTTTTTTTTATTTTGAACATTTCTCATCTAATGGAATCATTAAATTCTAGTTGCTCTGTTTTTTTCTTCAGGATATCTTGTTACTTGAATAGGGTTATTCACTTTCTGTTCTGTGAATATGGGATTAACTCTCCCCTGCCTATATTTAGATTTAATCACCAGAAGTGTATACACTCCACTTACGGGGGTGGGGGGGGTGGGCACTGCTGCTTGGTGACAGTGTGTGATGAATCAGAATCAACTGACTGTCACCTGAGCAGTCCTAAGCAAAGCTTTAGCTGTAATTGGTACACGTAAAATTGAAGGAAGTCACAGGAAGTAACAAAAAGAAATAGTCTTTTAAAATGCCAAGAACTTCCTGTGAAGTAGTCTTTTGCCTTGAACTTGATCTTGAAGGAGTTCCAGCTTGAGACTTCAGACTGCTCTTGGACTTCTTCCTTAGAACTACCACATGGGGTAAGGGAAAAAGGCTGACTCCTTTCCTGGATTTTTTGAAGAGGCTAGCCTCAGGAGAGGCCTCCCCTCTTGAGAGAGGCTTCCTGCATCCCCAAGGTCCTCTGCTCAAGGCTGAGGCTCCTCCAGCTAAGGATTAATTAGCCTTGCCTGGGATGAGCCAGGGGTTCGAGCAAAATGCCTAATGTGTAGGTTAAATATCTTACCCTATCCTCTCTCTGATTTTCTTACTTTCACTTTTTCTATATTTTTAAAATAAATTGCTAAAAAAATCATTTTGGAATTGATTAAAATTCCTGGCAACCCTACTCTTAAATAATCCAGTCTAACTTTTTAGATTAACCCCTTACATTTCTAGCCCTAACAATTCTATTAGCCTTTGCTTCTTTTCTTTTTCCTTCCAGAGTTCTTAATACACTTTTTGATATTTGAAAGTTTCATTTATTTGGCTTTATCATGTGTATCATGGCACATAGTGGATACTCAAAACTTATGTTGACACTGCAACTTAAAGGCACATGATTCTGTGTGTGTGTAGTAGATGACCTTCTATGAAATGAACTTGACATAATTCATCTGCTTGTCAAGACAGCTTGAAAAATCAGAGTTGCAATAGTAATAATGATTGGCCAAAACAGAAGACAGATTTGTCATCATATCACTGGTTTTAGACTCCTGACAATTCAGCTAAGTGCTTCATATCAACAGATGTTTATAGCATCTAAATAGATACAGTATCTGCTATATTCAAGGCATTGTGCTTGGTGGTAAGAATGACATAAATGCAAGTTAAAATATGGTCCCTGACTTTAAGAAGCTTTCAATTTAGTAGTTTAGCCTAAATATATGAAAAAGTTAACAGGAGATTTTAAAAATATTTCTAGATTACAATGGAAGAAATCTCATAATGTATGAATTTCATCAAAAACATTTGCTTTATAAGGTCAGCAATATATCAACAATCTGTTTAGACTGTTTTCTTCTTCTTGACTATCAAGGGAGTGGGAAAGAGTTGAAAGAGTCCTGCTCCTTGTTTCAGATTTCTGGAGTTCAAGCCCTGACCTTGATAATTACCAGCTTTGTGACTGTGGGTGATTTGGCTGAGTCTTAATCTTCCCTGTTATAAAATGGATATAATAATGCTTGTAACCCCTGCTTTGTAAGATTTTTGTGAAGTGCCATATAAATTATTATCATTTTCAAACATTTACCTGATGCCAATTCTAGCAGTGGAGTGCTAGAGTCACTTCTTGACCAATTATTTCTGGTTTGGCAACCAGTGTGGCTCCACTATCTTGTTTGCTCTTGATGTTTTTGCTCATTGGGAATTTCAGTGTTGGTTTAGAAAGACTAGAGAATTTTTCCATCAGTCAAGGAGCCAATTCCATTTATCAAGTATGTAGCTAGAAATGTGTACAGTGGTATCAGTAATTCATTGTGATTATAATTTGATGGCTATAATAGTCACCGTATTAAAGTTGTTGAAAGATGGGATCTGATAAAATTCTAAATGTGAAGTTATGATTTACTTGGAATTTTTATCATTTTGATCAAGTCTACCCTGAAATAAAAATAACTTGAGGAGAGAAGGCAACCTCTTTAATTCATTTTTTACAAAACACCAAACACTTTCTGGAATTGATTTTCTTTAAGAACTCTTTTGAATTAGCCCGTTTATGTAATTAATGTAAATTGATTGGATGAATATGAGGAAAACTTTAGTTTATCTCAGTCAGAATACTTGACTTTAAAAAAAAATCATTTTATTATGCAGGCTACTTAGAAATTATATAAGACCTACTAAAAAATTCACACTCCAGAGGTCATTACTATTAGCAGGTAGGTAGCATAATGGATAGAGTGCCTGTTGTGGAGTCAGGAGGTCCTGAGTTAAAATTCAGCCTCAGACACTTAATGGAAAATAAGATATTCATAAAGTGCTTAACATAGACCCTAATCCATAGAAGATTCTTAACAAATATATCCCTTCCCTTCTCATCCTATCCTGTCCTCAGCAATTCCAACATTCTTACAAGATTATAATGAAATAATATTTGTATAGCACTTTGTAAACTTAAATCACTATATAATTCCTTCTCCTTTCTCTATTCTCCTTGAAATTTCAAAGACATAGGCAGCTTGAAAATTGGAATGGACTATCGTGAGAAGATTTGATGATTATCTGTTCCATATGTTGTAGAGGTGATTCCTGTTAAAAGTATGAGTTATACTAGATAACCTTAGATGTCTGATCCAACTTTTAGAGTCTATGATATTATGAATTCTTTTTTGTTTTTAAACCCTTACCTTCCATCTTGGAATCAATACTGTGTATTGGCTCCAAGGCAGAAGAGTGGTAAGGGCTAGGCAATGGGGGTTAAGTGACTTGCCTGGGGTCACATAGCTGGGAAGTGTCTGAGGCCAGATTTGAACCTAGGGACCTCCCATCTCTAGGTCTGGCTCTCATTCCACTGAGCTACCCAGCTGCCCCCAATATTATGAATTCTTAAGATGATGCTCAGTAAATTCATGGTAACAGTAAAAAAGATAAATTGACTTAAAAAATTACAATATTTTCAGAAACTTGTATCCTATAAAGATAATTTAAGGGTTGTGATTTAAAATCTAAATTAATTGGTCGCCAGGGAAAATCCCAAATAAAATACCCAAGTCAGTCTGGAATTTTATGGTAATTTTTTTTTTTAAACCCTTACCTTCTGTCTTGGAGTCAATACTTTGTATTGGCTCCAAGGCAGAAGAGTGGTAAGGGCTAGGCAATGGGGGTCAAGTGACTTGCCCAGGGTCACACAGCTGGGAAGTGTCTGAGGTCAGATTTGAACCTAGGACCTCCCATCTCTAGGACTGGCTCTCAATCCACTGAGCTACCCAGCTGCCCCCGGTAATTTTAATTAATATAGAGGGAATGATTTAAGGAGAAAGAGGGAAGAGGATATAGGATTTCTCCCGCCTGGCCTCTGCCAGGGGGAGTTCAAGATCTCATGTCCCCCTCCTCTAAATTTTTACATCTACCAATTGCATCAGAGGCTTTCCTCCAGGACTGCCCATTCTTTAGTTCTGATCTTCTTTGATTAGATTATATCTTTTGAGTTACTTAACACTTCTTTGTTAAGTTCACCTTTTGTTAGTTACTTAACCTTTTTGTGATTAATTTAACCTTTATAGTTACTAAACACCTTTTTGTATTAAGATCTTAAAATAGACTTAGCTTAAAGTTCTAGATTCACTATAACATAAGAAGTAAGTACCTTCATTGTTCAATCAGGGATTACAATTTTATCTTCACCATAAAATAAGATCTAAGCAGGGTGGAGTAATTTAAAGTTCTTATTCACAATCCACACTTTATCACAGCATCTGACAAATTTGTTGTGCAGTTGTTTCAGTCAAGTCCAGTTCTTCATGATACCATTTGGGCTTTTTTTAGCAGAGATAATGGAGTGGTTTGTCATTTCCTTCTCCAGCTTTTATGACAGCTGAACAAATTGAGGGCAAACAAGGTTAAGCATCTTGTTGAGGGTCGCAGAGCTAGAAAGTGTTGAAGCTGGATTATAACTCGGATCTTCCTGACTCTAGACCCTGTGTGCTCTATCCATTGTGCCATGTATTTGCATCTGACAAATAGTAGGTGTTTAATAAATGTTCCTTGATTATCTTCCAAATTGATAACCTGTTAAACTTGCCTTTTCCTCTGTTTCTCATACATGAGACTTCATTTCTTGTCATTCTCCCTTTGTACTGGCCAGCCCTCACATCTTCCTCATTACTCTGAGTCATAGAATTCCTCCTCCTTGGAAATGCAGCTCAGGCACTACTTTCTTCAGCCTTTTCTTACCTCTCCCAACTAACTGCTTTCTTCCCCAAATTACTTAGATGAAATATGTGTATGTAGTATGATAATTTCTTTTTATTAACTTTATAATCTTGCTGTTTATATGTATTTGTCTTTTCTATTAGAATGTATTCTTTATATATCCATTTTTATTAGAATGCTTATTATGAGTAGAGATAATTTCATTCTTTTCCTATCTTGTTGTCTACCAGGCATGTATAGCCTTTATAAATTTTTGCTTGATGGATAGGCTTGGCTATGTTGCTTCAAACTAGTGTGATGGGCTGTCACTCCTCCCCATTTGCTCTCTTCTCTTTGTTAGATTTGGTGGATCTTCAAAGGCATCTAATTCATACATGAGGCTGAAGATTGTCATATGCCACAAATCTTCATTACAGCTTTGGTCTTCTGACAATGACTTGCTTACATGTCATTTCTGGGACTTTTGCATCAGGAAGTACAGGAAAAGAAATCTAAAAGAATATTCTGCTCTCCCATAAATACATTATTTGCATGGCTTCCTTCAAGTAATAGGAAAAACTGATTTACATGGCTGATAGTAAAAAGGACTGGTCACCAAAAGAGCAGATCTAAGCTTCCTTGGACATACTGTTCCGTTGAGAGCTTGTTATTTCATCACTCAGAGTAACACTGAAAAAACTCAGCAGGCTGGGAAAGTGGCCAATACAAATATATTTCTCAAAACTTGCATTCCTCTCTGAGCTTTTGTAATGTGGAAGCCTAAGGTTTACCAGAAGAGTGAAGCTTTACTTACTTGGCAGTAACTGTCAGCGCAGATATACATGATTATGACAGATAATCACAGGTATTCCCTATTTAATTTCACTTCATTCCCCATCTACCCTAAATATGACTTTGGTTGAAATAACTTGGAACTTGAGGGATTTGTTCCATAGCAACAGCATTATAGATGAGATATCTATTGCAAACATTTTTCACTTATTTAGAGTTTAACTTCCTTTAAATAGGCCCTATTGTTTCTTCCAAAATACATTTTTTATTATTGTCTTTTCTTTTGGACATCATCTTGATTTCCCAAAATACCTGCTCCATTCCTATTCCCTTCTACTCAGAGCCATCCCTTAGAAAAAGAGAAAAAAAGAGATCAGCAACACTTATACCTCATTTGACAGTATATACAATATTTCACAGCTATATTCCTCTGCCTCTGTAAAGAAAGGAACTGAGATATATTTTCTCATCTCTTTGGACCCAAGTTTAGTCATTAAGTTTATAGAAGACATCCCATGCTTGACTGAAGTCTTTTATTCATCATCACATAGTATACTAGTTTATAGTATTCACATACTTAATTTGCCTCAGTAATCCAAATGTACTTTTGTTTCTACTTCTTTACTTTTACAAAAAGTGCTGCAATAAATACCTTCATTTATTTATATGGGATCTTTTGCCTCCTTGAAGTATATGTCTAACATTATATTTTGAATCATTTTAATCACTTTCTTAGTATTATTCAGGATTGCTTTTCAGAATGATTGAATCATTTCACAGCATTATCAACAGTGCAAGGTGCCTGTCTTTCTACAATTCCTTAAGCATTTATCTTCTTATTTATTAGCAATTTGTAACAACCTTTCATATACTTGTTTCTATTCTTGCCATTCTTGTAAAAACTGTTAACAAAATTCCTTGGTCACCTTTCCATGAGGAATTGTGTTAGATATATCTTTACATGTATATGATACATGTCATGTCTATATGTATGTGCATGTGTGTATGTATATATACCTATCTAATCTATACAAAATAGTCAGCCAAGTGGATAGAGCTCTGGCCTGGAGTCAAGAAGACTGGAGGTAAAATCCAACCTCAGACACTAGCTGTGTAATCCTGGGCAAGGCACATAACTCAATTAACTTAGCCTCAGTTTTATCTGTTGTAAAATAGAAATAATATTAGATACCTCCCAGGGTTGTTGTGTGGATCAAATAATATTCATAAAATACTCTGGTACATAGTAGGAAATATATAAATGCTTATTCTCCCCATATATTTGTACATATACAATATGCATACATGCATGTATGTATAAATATATGTGTACATACAGAATGTACAAAAATATCAGTGCAATTTTAAGATTTAATAGTTTAAAACTGCTCTAAGCCTTTTGAAATACTGTGATCCCTCACCTATCATGGGAGTTAAGTTCCAGATACCTCCACAATAGGAGAAAATCTCCTAAGTACAGTCCCTGAGCCAGTCAGCACCTATGATACAGAACATAGCACTGTGGTTGGTCACCTTTCACTCCATCAGCCAATAGTGTTCCATGTACAATCGCTTATGGTATTCATCTGCAAAATTCTACAATATAGTGAAAAGCCATGATGCAAAATTAGATATTTTAAAATCCCACAATACAGTGGAGCCTGATAAGTGAACCACAATATAGCAAGGGACTGTATACACAAATACACCAGAGATATTTGATATAAAGATTTTTGACCCATTGGGCACTAAATCTTCCTAACTGCACTAATTTTATTAATACAAAAGCTTTTCAATTAAATGTTATCAAAATGCCTCTATCATTCTGTGTGATAATATCTATCTGTTGATTGGTTAAGAATTTGGCCCCTTGTTTTAGGTAAGGTATCTATGGTGGTTTTCTTCAGATTTTTTTTTTTAAACGTAGAAATTTTTTGTATTTAGGTCACATACTTAGTTTGGGCTTATTGTTCGTATATAGTATAAGATGTTCTGAACCTCATTTCTGTCAAACTGCTTTTTCAGTTTTCTTAACTTCTCGTCAAATAGGCAGTTATTCCCCAAATTAACTTTTATTCTTACATTATTGGGTTCTACTATTTCCGATTCTTCTTTATTTAGCCTATTCCACTGATCTACCTTTCTATTTTTTAACCAGTAGTAAATACTTCTGATATTACTGCTTAATTAGATAGTAGGTATCATTTTTTACTGTATGAGTTCAACCCAACCATGAGCTTTGAGTTTTCTGATTTATTTACCAAACCTTATTTTTTTCAGGAGTGTATTTTTTAAAATCCTTGCTGTCAGTCTTAGAATCAGTACTTCTAAAGTAGAAAGGCGGGATAAAGGCTAAGCATTGGGGGTTAAGTGACTTTCCCAGGGTCATAAAGCTAAGCAGTATCTGAGGTCACATTTGAACCCAGGACCTCCTGTCTCTGTGTCTGATTCTCAGTCCACTGAGACACCTAAATGCCCTCAATCTTGATAACTTCTTGAAGTAGCCCATTAGAAGGAAATTTTTTGTCATGTTATAATATGCTTCTTAATCCATTTGATACTGGTGCATATTATGCCCGTTCTAGCCTGTAAATGACATAATAAGTTTTACAGCTAAAATCTCACAGATAATATCTTTGACTAGAATCATTTCTTAAAATGACAGAAGTATATCATATTTTATTTTGAAATTAATATTAATCATTATGACTTAAATGTATGCATTTATTAAATGAAAGCCTATATTGATAGGTAGATTATCAGACACAAATTTCTACATTTTGAGAAAAGGGGAAAGAAAAGGAAATGTATATAGAAAAGGAAAAGTGTGTTCCTACTCATCACAAGGATGGTTGGGGTTTGTTTGTTTTTTCAGACTTCCTCTTAAATTCTGTCACAAAATGCTTATTTTTATTTTTTATCTTTTATTTTCACTTCTTGGCACCTCTTATTTGACCAATGTGATAGTTTGATGCTGTCATAAGCATTCGCATAGTGGCATAGCTGGATGTTTGCACATGTCTTTCACTTTGAGTAATTACTTTCTTTAAAAAGTTATACAGTGTTTTAAAGTAAACCAGATTGTTTTACATGGAGTAGGAGGGTAGTTTGCTATATAAAATAAATTACTTATGAAGCCTTTTAGAGTGAGGACAAAGAGTTTGATATTTAACAGTAGAGCAGGAAGAAAGTTGATGACATCATCGTTCCTCTCCTGTCTTGCTAATGGAAATTTCTTTCATATGGGAGTATCCAGGGTACTCTAATCTGAACTCAGAGAATAAGATGGATTCAAGGAGATGAGCTGAGGCCAGAAAAAAGTAACTTAAAAGACAGCAATACTGCCTAAAGAATTTTATACTGGCCAATGTGATACCGAATCACATGGAAACCAAGATAGTTGGTGCTAGGATACCAAATAGCTCATGTAATTCTTTCACATGGATTAAAAAAAAAATCCATAGCTATAGTTCCATAGAGAATCAGAAGATATAAGAAGTTGAGATCTAACCCTCACAATCTAGCTGTCATTTAAAGAATAGCAAATAACTCCAGTAGTGTATAGAATAGAAAGCCTATTAAGATTTTTGCATTTCTTAGATCTAAGTCTCATCTCCACTCAGTTACCAGTCTAGTTCAGGTTCTGAGTGTGTTTGACCCAAACTATCAAAATAGCCTTTTAATAAACTTTCCAGCTCTATGAGCTTGGGCAGTTCACTTGACACCTATTGCCTAGCTCTTGTAATTCTTCTGCCTTGGAACCAATACATAGTATTGATTCTAAGATGGAAGTTAAGGGTTAAAAAAAAAAAATCCACCTTTTTAGAAGAGCAAGTCTATATACATCATAGAACACAAAAAGAGGATTGTATATGAATCTGTGAATTTATTTCATGTGCTACTTGCTTTTTAAAAGTATACAAAAAATCTAAACACTAATTTTAAAACTACCCTGTTTGTTTATTATTTCTTTGGTATTCTTTTCTGATCTCTTATGTATTTTACTTATTTTAAAATAACTTTAAAAATGAACAAAAATCTATATTTTTTTTTCTTCTTGTTCCTCCATTCTTGAATTATGAGGGGAGAGGGAGGAAAAGGAAAAAAATAATTCTCATAACATATACCATATCAAAACAATATATTTCTCATTCTGTATCCTGAGTATATTACCTCTCAGGAGATGAGGAGCACTTCTCATCATCGGTACCCTGGAATCACTGAATTTTGATTCATCAGAATTTTAAAGTACTTCAAAGTTGTTTGTCTTTATAGTGTTATTGTTATTGTATAAATTATTCTCTTGGTTCTGCTCACTTCATTCTGCAACAATTCATAGTGTTCCTCGATTTCTCTGGAACCGTCCCTTTCATCCTTTCTTATAGCACAATAGTATTCCATTCCATTTAGTAAGTCATTAAACAATTGATTGGAAAACCTGTTTCCAGATTCTTCTCAATATATTTTTTCTTTTACTCCTTAATGATCAGGAATATTCTCTTGCTTGTTAACATTCCATTTTTAGTATTATGTTACCTTTTAACCTTCCCCACCTAGTCACTTTTGAGTTTGTTGCGTTTATAATAAATTCAGTGTCTTTATGTGTATATATATGTTTGTGTGTTTCTTTTAAAATATCTTTTATCCATTTCAAGGAAGAAAGAAGTTTACATAATTTCACACAATCCTCCCATCCCTTCAAATTAGTATGTTTTATGGAGGTAAATAGCAAGTTTTTTCTCTTTCCTTCCCTCCTTTCTACATTATTGTATTTCTTTTATCCTTCCTTCTCTTTCCACTCTTAAAATTCTTTGAATAGTACCAATCCACCCTTAGTCTTCTACTTTTTAAAAATATTACATCTTTGATTTCCTTTAAAGAAACCAAGCTTCTCAAAGGGCATTTGTTTCTTCACCTATTAGAATGTTGGCCCTTCTAATTGTTCCAATAAATTTTCTTTTCCAAGTTTCTTTATACTCCTGTATTTGTATATTATGAGTCCTTTCTCATCTCTAGTATTTTCATCAGAAATGCTAAACTAAAATAGGTTTTTCAAAATCCTCTATTTTAATATAAATTGTTTATAATTCAGTAAGAATATACTCAAGTTTTTAGGGTAAATTCTTGCTTGTAAAGCTCTCTCTTTTGCCTTTTAGAATATTGTATTCTAAGATCTTATTTTTAGTAAAAGGTTACAAATCTGTGTGATTGTGACTCCCTCCTAGATAGTTTAATTGCTCTTAATGAATGCAGTATTTTTTCTTTTATTGTGGGAGCTCTGGGTTTTTGCTGTTAGATTCCTTGAACTTTTCCCTTTTTGGATATTTTAGGAAGTGATAGGTGAGTTTTATTTTTACTTTGTCCTCTAGTTCTAATACATATGAGTAAGTTTCACTTAAGATGTCTTGAAATGTAATATGCAGTGGTGTGTGAGAAGAATCATGGTTTCTTAGAAGTCCAATAGTTCTTATATTATTTCTCCTTTACCTCTTTTTCCTGGTCAATTGTTTTTTGATATCAGATATCTTAAATTATCTTCTGTTTTTGTCTTTTGGTTTTGTTCTTATTTTTCCTGCTGTGTGTCAGTCATAGCTATCTGTTTGGTTTATTTTTTTGAGTGAGCCCATTATTTGGGACAGGTTTATTGTTTTATCTTCTAAGTGACTTACTATCTTTCAACTCTTTTACTCTAGAGCTCTTTATTAAAAAAAAAAATCCCATTTCTTTCAGTTATTCCTACGGTACTTAGGGAAATTCCTCTCTCTCCTTCCCTCCCCTAAGTGTCTCTGCTTGCAACTGTTAAGAATTACTCCCTCTCCTTCTAACCCAATGATGATCCACTCCACCCCACCCCACCAGAATGAGTGCTGTATCCTGCCCCCTAATCTTGTCCCTCATTACCCCACCCAGATAGAGAAGGGAGGAAAAATGCTCCCATTGGAAGGTGATGAGAGGAACTTGGGGGGGGGGGAGTGGCCTAAGCACTTGGCTCCCCTCCAACTCTGTGCCATGCTGTAAGCTGTAAGCTCAAACCTAGCTCCTCTCCAGCCCCACTACAGGAATCACCTTCACAGACTAAACAGGCAACTGTCTATGCCACTCCCTCACACAGCATGTGAGCCCACCCTCCCTCCCTTTGCCTTATCTCAGACAGGAGAGGAAGGGAGAACTCCCACTGAACTGCTGGGCAGAGGAGAGGGTGATGTGAGAAATGTCTTCAGGCCTGTGTGGAGAGGGAGAGGGGAACAGCTCCCTTGGCACATGTGCCATAGGTTCGCCAATATGGGTATAGGCTATTAGTCAATATCTTGTTTCTGCCAGACTGCTTTCTAATTTTCCCAACAGTTTTCACCAAAAAGTGAATTCTTATCCCTCAAACTTAGCTCTTTACTTTTGTCTGTTACAGATAAAAGAGTGTTTGCCTTAAACTGTGACCACAAAGATGTTTTTTATATTAAAAATAAAGTGGTCGCCAGGGAAAAATTCCCAAATATGAAATATACCCAAGACAGCTGGGTTTTTATGGAGATTTTAATTAATACAAATAAGGAATTAAAGAAAGGGAGAGAAACAGAGTAAGAGGGAATAGTAGGAAAAGGGCTAGACCAGCTTAGGCCAGCCTTAAGGCTTAAGCCTTAAGAGAGAGATCAGTCAGTCTTTTATCCACTCACCACAAGATTTGTCCCAAGCAAGATTCTAGTGTTCAGAGAGACCCACCAGTTCAGCTTCTGCAAAGCTGAACTAAAGTTCAGCCACCAAGCCCTTCAAGGCAGCTCTGGCAAGCTGCCTCTCTCCAATTCAGCTTTTGCAAGCTGAATCTCTCAGAGACATCATTTTAGCTCCTTTTAAAGAGAATTTTCTCCTGTGTCACCTCCCCTAAGTTCTCACATCTCCCTATCACAGTAGACGTTTTTCCAAAGGACTGACCATTCTTAATTCACACCTTCTTTGGTTCTCAACTTCTCTGGGTAGACTAAAACTTCTGAGTAATTCACACCTGAGTAGACTAAACTTTTCTGGGAAGATTAAAACTTCTGAGTAAGTTCACACCTCTTTGCAACTTGCAAGTTTGCAAGTTGCCTGACCTTCATAGGTACTTAGCACCTTCCTAAAAATAGACTTAGCTTAAGGCTTTTGCCTCACTATTTTTTCATTGTTCAGTAAAGAGTTTACAACTTTATTTTCCCCTAAAGTATGCTTACGTATGGGTGAAGTAGAGTTCCCACATTCCTGATCAAGTACCATCATTGTTTAAATGGGGAATGGTCTTAAGCAAGTGTTCTGAAGTAGGGTCTGAGAATTTTTAAGATTCATATGTCAAACACAAAATTACTATAATCTTTTACAATTATTTGTTTTATATCTTTTCTCTTCCACCAATCTACTTTTCTGTTTTAGCCAGTACCATATAGTTTTAATTTTTAGTTGACTTTGCTTTATGCAATTTTCAAAACTCATTAGTTTTGTTTCCTAGTCACGTATTTATTCCATCAATTTTTCCTTATTTTACTGCTATAGCTATTCTAGCAGCATATCAAATAGTGATGGTGATAATGAATATCCTTGCTATGATCATAGCATTTTTATTGCTTTTGTTGTTAATATGCTCTATTATATCGATAGTTTTCCTAATATTTAACCAGCTTTACATTCCTGGTATAGGTCAGATCTGGTTTGTGTATAATCTTTGTGTTATGTTGTAGCCTTTTTGCTAATATGTATTTTTTAAAGTTTTTGCATCAGTGTTTATTAGGTACTTCAGTCCATATTTTTCTTTCTCTTTTTTTATTTTTCCTATACTGAGACAGCTTATATCATAAAAGAAATTTGGTTGGGTCTCTTCTTTTGCATTTTCCTAAGCTTTTTTGTGAAATACTAGAATCAGTTTTTTAAAAATAGAATTTGCTTATAAGTCCATCTAATCCATAGATTCTTTTCCTTTGGGATTTCATTTATGATTTATTCACTGTCTTAAATTATCTATTATTTGATAAGGTTTTAACATTTATTTAATTTTGTTTCAATGTCCTGATTCTTCCCTTACTTCCTATCCCCAACTACACTGAGAATATGTGAAAAGCAAAACCAGTCAGAAACATGTATATGCAAGAAAAATAAATTCCTACATTGTTCATGTTTCCTTCTCCCCAGTCCCCCATTAAGGAAAAAAAAAAACTAAATAAAAACTAACACAGAACACATTCTGTATTCTTGGGTCTGTTATTTCTCTGTCTTGAGGAAGGTAGTCTGTTTCATCATGAGTCTTCTGGAATCATGGTTGGTCATTGTCTTGATCAGAGTTCCCAAAAATCCTTTCAAAGTTGTTTGTTTTTACCATATTTCTATTGTATAAAGTGTTCCCCTGGTCATTGCATTGTACAAATCTTCCCAGATTTCTTTGAAACCTGCCTTTTATCATTTCAAAAAGCACACACAATAATCTATCATATTCATATAATATAATTTGTTCAGCTGTTACTTAATTGAAGGATACCCCTTCAATTTTTTTAATTTGATGTTAGAGGCATTCAGTAGTTAATGAAGATTTTTTGAGTAGGGGAATAATATAATCACATCTGTATTTTGGAAATATCAACTAATAGTTGTATGGGATATAGAAGGAATGGAGTCAGGGAGCCAATTAGAAGGTTACTGCCTTAGAGTAGGACTAAGTTGATGAGGACTTTAATTAGGTAAATAGTTGTGAAAAGAAAGAACCAATAAGACTTGAGAACTCATTGGATGTTGGGTGAGAATTAAAGAAAAGTAAAAAAATTACTTTAAAGTTATGAACTTGTGTGTTCAAAAACAGATTATAGCATTGTGATAGAAATAGCAGAATTTGATTGTGGGATAGATTTGGGGGTGGGATTTGTGAGTCTGCTTTTAGACATGGTAAGTTAGAGATATCCACAAGTTCTTCAAGTGCATGTGTCCGTCATTTGCTTTGCCTTTCATCAAGAAGAGTTATCTTCATGATAGGAACCCTCTTAATAGAAAAAAGATCCATGTTTCAATGGTCTATTGACTTTGAACTGGGAACAGAATTGAACAGGAGAGAGCAGACTGGATTGCTTTGAGGAGTTTGCAAATTTCTTTTAGTGATCCCTAATTTATCTTTGAAGCTAGTGTTCATATTTTTAAATACAATTGTTCTGATGGCAACAGCTGAAATTAATTGAATACTGTGGTGTCTGAAGAATTGAAGTTGAATATTTTCCAAAGGGCTGTAGAGAAACACTTGGGTGGGTATGAAGAGATTTCCACACATTTTAGAGAATTATATAATTTGCTATGTAAAGCTTGTTATCAGAGAATTGCACAATCAAAAAAAGATAGTCTAGTTGTGACATCAGCCGCATGGATAACAAATGGGTCACCCTCATGCTATATTTGTATCATCATGATATCAAGAAAAAATTTTAAAACCTCTGGCTTACTGGTTGTATGCCTTTTTATGAATTAGGGAGCATGTAGATGAGAGTCACAGAAGATGGACAGACATGAGTAGGTTACAACAATTTTTTTTTTTAAGGAAATACATTAAGATGCAATGGAGTATAATAAATATACATGTTCTAAAATGATATTTCTGTTCATTCTGTGCAGTTTATATCTTATAACTGATAAATGATGTTTAATCTCAACATTTTTCACAGAATAAATGTGAATTAAAATATAACCTTGTTATATCTTTAGAATTGAAATCAATAGAAAGCATTTAGAAAAAGTATGATAAGGAATAATAGTCTAGCATAACTTAGTATTTTTATGACTTAATTTCAAAGGAGCCTGATATAGCCAATTATATAAATATGGAACTGAACCTTTCTATTAAATGAAAATTGTAGAAGTGTTTCCAAAATTAATTCCTTTTATATACTACTGAATTTGCTTTTTTAAAAATCTATGTTAGGAATTTCTTAACTGTCTTCCTTTGCTTTCTTTCTTCCTTTACCCTCAAAATAAAAACAAATTTTTCTATATAGTCTTCTTATGCTTTGTTTCTTAACAAAAGATGGTCCAGAGTAATGTAGAGTCTTTTGAGGAATGCCCACAGTTAAGAGATGTGATATGGGAGATATACCATTCTAGGAGATTTGGGAATAATCAGACAGATTAGAGAACATTCAGGAGAAAAGAGTGCTATGAAAACCAGCTTAAAATATCCGCAGAACACTTATGTGATGTTGATCAGGATGTTAAAAATGAACTTTTGAGAGAGTACAGGTTTGGAAATGTCATTTCTTGGTGTGGGAGTCATGAAAATTGTACTAGACTTTTTTGACTGCTCCAGGGAAACCCTATTTCCCCAAAAGATTTTACAAAATAAAATGGTGAGCATGGGTAGGATATATGGCCCCTGTTTAATGGTTATCAGAAACTATATTACCATAAAAAAGATAATCCTGCCTTCTTGGATTAGACATTTGAGTCATTAAGCCATAATTAGTATTTTTAGTATTCCTAGAGGAAAAGAGTTCCTGTGTCTTTTTTCTCTTCATTTTAAATTAGTTTTTGTGTTCTTTTGGCTCTTATCTCATTTACATATTTTAACAAATACTAATTAAAAGCTGTTGAATTTCTGGTTGCCTATTGAAACTCCAAGTGAACTATTTCATTATAAGGCTTTGTTAAAATATACACTGATATAAGGCTTTCAAGCCTGTATTTTAATGCAGGTGGGAGTAAGCTATCATCTATGCTTCTCTGAATTTGAATGGGTTATTTTGGGCTGTGCTTTATAAAAATTTTGATAAACAGGTGTGGATAGTAATAAGCTATTTTGTAGTTTGTAAGAGTATTCTCTACAGCTGAAGGCTTTTAAATTGATTACCACCTGCTATCCCTGGAAATAGTTAGATAGTACCCCACAAATTACATGTTTCATCATTATGACATGATAGAAGAATTGGTTTTGTTTTTTGTGCATCAAATATATTCGATAAAATTGTTAGTTTTCTTTGGCAGCTTTATTTTCTTGTAAATGTTTATTTGGACCCGTATACGTATGTGTGTAAATATACATTTACATTTTATGTTGTAATTTCTGTAACAGTATATTTTTGACACTAGATTTGATTTTTAGAGCCTTATTGCCACGATCTCATACATTGTTTAAACACTTTGACTCCAAATTGCTTGAAGATTATAACACCCTTAAAAAATGTGACGTGTTTTTTCTTTGTTCACTCAGTCAAAACTATAGCTTCCTGGTATTATCTTGACTAGTTTTTAAAAACCGTTCTGCTCAAGGAAGGCTATTCCTGTATTCTTTTCAGTGTTTATTCGAGAAGAGATCCACAAAGAGATAAACTTCAGCCATATCTTTTTCAGAACACTAAAACATAAATGAATTAACAGAAAAATAGCAAAATAAGGTAAAAATTACTCAAGGTTATTTTATTCTCTTCATGTTTTTGATAAAAGAGAAATACTAGTCTGGTTATATACTCAAAGGTGTATGTGTTTTGCAATTATTTTTCCTTAGTGATTTAGAGTTAATCATTGAGTAGATGGGAAACTTATTTCATTCAACTAACATTTACTACTGGTCTATGCTATGCACTGTAGTAGGTACCAAGGGAGATTCAATGATTAATAGATAAAAATAAAGATTAATACTGAGATGAAATATAGGACATAGTTCTATTTACATCATAGTACATTTAAGCATAAGTTGACAATAAAATAGGAAAAAAATGTAAGCAAATCTGACCTGTTTGGCAGTGGGAGAGGACCAAAGAATGCTTAAACAAAATCAGTTGTATTTAAGATCTGATTTCAGGAATATTAACAACTTCCAAAAAATGGGAGCCTGAAAAAACATCCCAGGCATAAGCAATCTAAAAGAGTAAAAAAGAGCACTTAATTTTATACCAGAGGATCTGGATTCTTATCCTGGTTCTGTTCTTTAACTTGAGTCATGAGCAAAGCACCTCACCCCTCATGTGCTCAGTTTCCAGAGACATAAAATGAAAGGCTTGGGATATATATGATGTCTTAGGACTTAACCAGTCCATTTATCCAGTCTAGTTTATGACTGAATAACACTGTGGAAAAAAACATGAAAGTGGGAAACTCAGGAGATATGTTTGGAGAAGGTACAATTAAGTATTTGATTTGGCATAAGTATAGGTTAGGTTTGGTGAAGAATTTTACTATTTAAGAATTAAAATTAAGAGACTGACTATAAATTAATAATTTTATTAGAAATTACTTATATAGAAAAAAGATGAGAAATAGAAAGAGATTTCTAGGGTACTTTCCTTTTTGCTCCATTTAGCTTGCGGCTGCCATGAGGATCCCTAACCATGCTCAGATAGCAGCAACCAACAAGAAAGTGAAGAGGCCGAAATTCGCTCTTGCCTCAGTTTATCAAACCTATTTTCAACCCACTAACTCTAGAATTCTCAAGAAACAACCACACATGGCATACTATTTTGTCTGCACCACCTGGGGGGTGGGGGGGAGTTGCAGTGCCAGAGGAACTTGCCCTGCCCCATGTCTTGGGACTCTGACTCCATTGCTGCCCTCTTGACCTAATCTACCCAATGATTTCCCTCACACCATCCTGACTTCTGGGCCCCATGCCAGGTACTCCTAGTGGAAAGGGGAATTTCCTATTTACAACTATAAAAGCTGACTGAAAAAGGTAAATTGTAGCCAAACTGTAGAGGCCAAATAAAAGGCCTTTGAAATTTGATTGGTCAATATTTGAGGAGCCACTCAAGGTTTTGAATTTAGGTGTGGCTCTGACACAAAACTAATGGAAAGGAGCTGTTTTAAAGAAACAAGATTAGTGAGAATTATCTTCTTGGAGCTTGAGCAAGTAGAGAGGGCAAAAAATACAGCATAAGTTGTAGAAAAAAAATCAGGAATTTTTTTAGAGAGGATATTATAGTTGGAAACAGCTTCAGTAGTAATTGAATGTCAGAGGTGGAAGGGTCCTTAAAGGTTATCTAGGTTACTACCTTCCTTTTACACAAGATTAATGTTTTCTGATTATAGATTTGAATTACTAGGACCTGAAAATTTTGGTAGCTAAATTTATTACTTTTTAGTGTATAATAATTACTATGGAACCCAGAACCACTTTTGCCAGAGTCAAGCCCATGTACAAATGGCATATAATGGAAAAGAATATTCTTTGGTCTATCTGTACTTACTAAAATGGCCTAATTATTGATATCCTCTGTGTTCTACCTTGATAACTCATTGTTCTGTGTGATCTTTTGTTCTTGAAATCTGTGTTGACAATAAATAATCTTTGTTTGGTCCTGCTCAAACTGAGAAGGCTATATAGCCATTATGGTAGGCTCTTTGTTATATAAGGACAAGCACAAATATTTCAGAGATTTTTCAACACAAAAGATGAAAATGTTCAGCTTTTACAACACATCAGGATGATATCCTAAGGTTTAGACGAGTTACTATATATCTTTGTCAGTGGAATAGAGTACATAGATGAATGAAATAATGAAGTAATGTTAATTGGATTAGATGCTAGTATATTTTGTTGAGATTAGGTTATCTTAAACAAAATAATAAATAGACTTGAAGTCTTTTGGAAAACTCATTTCATACAAATGCTAGATGTTAATATAAAGAATTACAAAAGCTCAGAGGTAGAAAGGCCCTTACAACTAATCTAGTTCAATCTGTTCCTAAAGAAGCATTTCTGCTACCTATACAAAACATGTGATCATCCAGCCTTGATCTAAAGAACTCCAGTTAAGGAAACTAACAAAGGATTCCGTTTTGTTTGTACATAGCTCTGTTCATAGACTAAATCTGTATCTATTCTACTTCAACTCATTCCTCCTAGTTTTGTTTTCTGTGATCATTTAGATGTGATCAGTCCTAAAATCTTCTTTCCAAGCAAAGCATCTACATTTCCTCCAACTGATCCCTATTTGGCATGATTTAGAAGTTCTTCCCTATTTGTCTTGCCCTGTATTTTGTTCATTTTTACATTGCCTTCCTTTAAAATGGGATGCCTAGAAATAGCATGGTATGCACACCTTTTCTCAACAGTCAGATTATCCTTTCCTTGATCTCAGACACTACATAACTTAGTATAGTTTTAATTTTATTTTGCTTTTGGTTATGTGGTATAAGAAAGCTGGCCTCACAGTCCAGAGACCTGGGATTCAAATCTTTCCTTTCACAGAGTTAAAAAGTTTTGTTACTTTGAATAGTTCATTTAACTTCTTGGTGCCTTAAATAACTCGGCAAGACGATAGGTTGCAGACAAGTTATCTATTACTTAAATTGGTAGAGGGAGTTTCCTTATATTAATGAAATCACCCGTCCAGGCTCTATCCCCATCCCTATAACAGTAGATTTTAGACTTTTTCATACATTCTTGTCTATCCAAGCTCTTCCATCTTGTTTTTGTGAAGTTGCTATTTTAAACTCAAGTATAAAACATTACATTTGTATTACTGTAAGTGGCATTTTATTTTTGTCTAATATTCTTTTTTTTTTAAACCCTTACCTTCCGTCTTGGAGTCAATAGTGTGTATTGGTTCCAAGGCAGAAGAGTGGTAAGGACTAGGCAATGGGGGTCAAGTGACTTGCCCAGGGTCACACAGCTGGGAAGTGTCTGAGGCCAGATTTGAACCTAGGACCTCCTGTCTCTAGGACTGGCTCTCAATCCACTGAGCTACCCAGGTGCCCCCTTTGTCTAATATTCTATCCTGTCAATATCTTTTTAGCTCCAGATTCTGAAATTCTATATTTTGAACATCTCTGGCCATTATGGTGACCGTTATGTCATCACCTGCTAATTTGATAAATATGCTATAAGGATGAATGGATGAGATAGATAGAGAACATTACAAGATGTAAACTAAAGAATTTTGACTATTGAATTAAAAAGGTTTTGAACAACAAAAAAACAATGTAAGCAAATTAGAAGGGAAACAACAAACTGGGGGAAATTTACAACAAATTTCTCAGATAAAGATGTAATTTCTCAAATTTATAGAGAACTAAGTCAGATTTATAAGAACACAAGTCTTTTCCCAATTGACAAATAAGCAGTTGCCAGACAAAGAAATCAAAGCTATTGATGATCAGATTACAATGTTCTAAATCACTCTTGATTAGAGAATTGCAAATTAAAACAATTCTAAGGTATCTCCTCTTACCTGTCAGATTAGTATGACAGTAAAGTGATAAATGTTGGAAGGATTGTGGCAAAATTGGGATGCTAATGCATTTGTCGATTGTTATGAACTGATCCAACCATTCTGGAAGACAATTTGGAACTATGCCTAAAGGGCTATAACAGAATAATTTTATTTTGGGGTTTTGGTTTTATATGATTATTCTCTTACCAAAATGAACAATGTGAAAATGTTTGCATGATAATACATGTATAGCCCAAATTGAATTGCTTGCCAGTTCCTGGAGGAAGGGAGACTATTTGGATCATTTAATTTTGGAAAACTTATGTGGGAATTTATTATCACATGTAATTGGTTAAAAAAAATCTTTATGGGGGCAGCTGGGTAGCTCAGTGGATTCAGAGCCAGGCCTAGAGACAGGAGGTCCTAGGTTCAAATCTGGCCTCAGGCACTTCCTAGCTGTGTGACCCTGGGCAAGTCACTTGACCCCCATAGCCTAGCCCTTACCACTCTTCTGCCTTGGAGCCAATACACAGTATTGGTAAAGGTTTTATTTTAAAAAAAATCTTTATACCAGAATATGGCCATAACCCTAGGGCTTTTCTAGGTTTAATTTGAGCCATAAGACTATTCAATGACTATAAAATAAATATATTATATATATAATATATATATATAATATAATATAAATAGTCATTTAACTAGTTCCACTGTCTTCCACATCATTCCAATATTGACATGAGAGTGTTCAGCAAATTCTCTGTGTGGTTCAGGTAGGGGAACTATAATCACAAAATTTTCCTAAAGATACTAGTGTAGTGACTATTCAAAAGGAAATAGTCTATCTCTAGAAATTGAGGAAATAAAGGAAATAGAGTCTCTCATGACTTGCTCATTTTAAATACATATTTTTTAATTTCATTAAATATTTTGCAATTAGAGGAGAAAGAATTTTAACATTAAAAAAATGAATTCCATTCTTTCCCTTCTTTCTGTTCCTCCTCTACCCATTGAGAAGGCAAGTGATATGATATTGATTATACATGTATGGTCATGCAAAACATTTGCATATTAGACACATTGCAAAAGAGACCTACATATGCCAAAAAAAAGAGAGAGAGAGAGAAATAAGTTTTAAAAGTGTTCTTCAATCTACTCAGTTAATCAGATCTCTTTCTTTTTGGAAGTGGATATCAATTTTTCCATCACAGGTCCTTTGTGACTCCTTTATGAACTGTACTGGCCTTTTGTGAGCATAGCTTCTTTTTCTTATCAAGACAGTGTGGTATAATGGATAAAGTCCTGCACTCAGAGTCAGTAAAAACTGTTTTCAAATCCATCCCCTCCATCATTTACTATCTTATTGATCCTGAGAAAGTCACTTACCTTTTCTCAGCCTCTTATTTTTTTTTCCATCTGTATCTATGGAAAATAACAATACCACACCATAGTTTTATTATGGACATATCAAATGATGTAAATTTGGCAAACCCTAAAATAATGCTATCAGCTTTAGTTTATTTAAGTAACTTAGTCTTAATTACTTGACAGACCTTAGAGTAATATTTCAGAAATAGTAGTAGTCAGTCATTATTGTGGTCAGACTTTTCCCATGGATGATATTTGTATCCTTTTCATTCAATAATGATTTTAGATTATTTTTTGACTTTGAGTTTTTATCTTAAACTGCTAAGAATTTTCATAGTTGATTTACCTTTTTAATAATTGTTTTTTAGTTCTAAGCCTGGAATCCACATAGGAAGATATGAACAATATAATATTACATAGTAATATACAATAACTAACTTATTTAATGCTTATAAAGGCCAAAAGTACACTTTCTTATATAATGAAAAGTGCTCAGACCTTTTTAAAAAATAAATCAACAGGGGGCAGCTGGGTGGCTCAGTAGATTGAGAGCCAAGCCCAGAGATGGGAGGCCCTGGGTTCAAATTTGGCCTCAGATACTTCTAGCTCTGTGACCCTAGGCAATCACTTGACTGCTATTGCCTGGCCCTTACCACTCTTCTACCTTAGGACCAATACACAGTATTGATTCTAAGACGGAAGGTAAGGGTTTAAAAGAAGAAGAAGGAAGAAGAGAAGGAAGGGAGGGAGGGAGGAAGGAAGGAAGGAAGGAAGGAAGGAAGGAAGGAAGGAAGGAAGGAAGGAAGGAAGGAAGGAAGGAAGGCAGGCAAGATGGATGGATGGATGGATGGATGGATGGATGGATGGATGAAGTCAATAAGGGGCAGCTAGGTGACTCAGCAGTTAAAGAGTCAGGTCTAGAGATGAGATCTTGGGTTCAAATGTGACCTCAGATACTCCTAGCCAGCTAACTCTTAGCAAGTAACTTAACCCCAGTTGCCTTATTTTTCTTCCACTTTGGAACCTATACTTTGTATCAGGTCTAAGGCAGGAAGTAAGGGGAAGAGAGGGAGGGAAGAAGGAAAGAAAATAATTCAAAAAGGAAGCCTGTTTCACCAATTTGCAGAGTGGGGAGGTGGAGGGTATAAGATATATCAGAAGATTAGAAAGGTAGGAAGGGGGACTAGTGTGGTATTTAAAAGAGTGGGTGCCTTAAACTGTAATATTTAAAAGAGTGGGATGCCTAAATTGTAATAGTTAAAATGGTTGTGGCATTAACTGTAAGAGTTAAATAGTGGAAGATATAAATTATGATAGATATAAGAGTGGGTGAGTAAATTTTGACCGCAGAAAATGTTTTCACTACAGTGTCTTGTTTTAAATCAAATATAAGGTGGTCGTCAGGGAAATATTCCCAATTATGAATATACCCAAGTCAACTGGGTTTTATAGAGATTTTAATTAATAATACAATGAGGAATAAAAGAAAGAGAGAAGGAGAGAGAAAGGGAATTAATGAGAAAAGGATAGACCGGCCCAGGGTAGCCCTGGCCAACCCAGGCCTAAGTCCTAAAAGAAAAGATCAGTCAGTCAGTTATCACTCACCATAAGATCTGTTCAAGCAAGGATTCTGGGGGACATAGTCTCCCCAGAGGGAGTTCCAGTCAGAGTCAGCCTCCCCTGAGAGACCTCCTTAGAGATTGTCCTTCAAGAGATTCTTCTCAAGAGACCCTCCTTAGAGCCTGTCTCTCAAGAGACCCCTTTTTTTTATATAGGGAGTTTTCTCCTATGTCACCTCCCCTAAGTTCTTCCATCTACCAATCACAGTAGACGTTTTCCAAAGGACAACCCATTCTGAATTCACAGCTGAGTTGACTAATCCCTTTAGTAAGTTTGAACCAGAAAAAACTTCTGAATAAGTTTTCACCTCTTTGCTCCTTGTAAATTCACAAGTTGCCTGACCTTTATAGGTACTTAGCACCCTATTGTATTAATTCTAAAAATAGGCATGGCTTAAGTATGGGTGTAAGCATTTCTCATTGTTCAGCAAGGAGTTTTCTCCCCTAAAGCAGTCCTAAGTATGGTGGAGTAGAGGTCCTCCCATTTCTGATCCAAGTAGAGTTCTCACATTTTAGATGGGGAATGATCCCTAATAGGGAGTTGTCCCAATGGAGAATTCCCCAATGGGGAATTTTTTAACATTCACAAGTCTGAGAAATTTCAAGATTCACAATAGATTATAAAGGGCTTTAAGAACTAAAAAAGGATTATTGTTTTTTTGATCCTATAGGTAATAGAGAACTGCTCAAATTTACTAAATAGGGGGAAAAGATAATGTGGTCTGACCTGTGACTCAAAAAGATCACTTCAGCAGTTTGATTGGAGGAGTGGAAAAATAGAGAATATATATTAATCTTTTCAATTTTTCTGAGCTGTAATTTCTTCTGGACAAGTGGGAATGATACTGTTTGGCATGTGGTAAATCCTTTTTGTTATTATCCATTTCCAGATATCCAAAAAGACTTCTGATGATATATGACCATAGCTCAGAGAGAAACTAGGACTGAATTTATAAAATGGGTAATCATCTGCATGAAAATGATAATTGACCCCTAGAGAGCTAATGAGATCATCAAGCTAATGATATTGTAGAGTATAATATAAGCCAAGGATAGAGCTTTAAGGGAATCCTCACAATTAGCTGGCATGACTGCATGAAAGGTCAGCAAAAGAGACTGATGAAAACCTGCTGGACAGGTAGCAAAAGGACCAAGGGAAAGCAGAGCACTAAAAAACAGGCAGCAAGAGGAATATCCAGAAGGAGAAAATGATAAACAGTTTTAAATACTATAAGAATGATGAGAATTGAGAAAATGTCTTTAGAATTGCCAGTTATATATCTTATATTTCATACATCTTCACAAAGATTATTTTCAGTTAAATGAGAATTTTCAAAGCTAAACTGTAGAGGGTTTAGAAGGGAATGAGAGAGAAGAAAGTGGAGGCCTTTAAGAGTGCCTAGCTATGAAAGGGAGGAGGGATAAAGGACCATAGCCGTATTAAGTGAAATTCTTTTTAAAGTTGGATGAGAAACTGGTATGTCTTTCTGGAAAGGAGCCAGTAGATGGGAAAGCTTGAAGAGACACAACAGGAATAATAATGGGAGAAATCTTCTGGAGAAGTCCAAGGGGAACGAGATCAATCAAAGGTGTTTGTGGAGAAATTGGCTGTTGTGAGGAGAAAGGACCACTTCTTCATGTGAGACTGTAATGAAGGAAGGGCTAATAAGGGAAAACACCTGTGTAGGTGAGTTGAGCAGGGGAGTATGGATTAACTTTCAGAGCGAAGACTTCAGCTAAGAGAGTGGTAAAGAATATGTTTCTGGGAAGCATAGAATAGCAAATAAAATATTAAGGAGTAAAAAATATGTCTTGCTTAAGTAGGACACATTTGAAATTGCATAACATAAAAATTTAATGGACTTAATCATGGTACCTAATATGAGCAAAGGAGATGGAAGTAATTCAGGGTTGGCTTTGGGCAGAGTTCAATTTGCATCTAGTCAAAAACATGTATGTGAGATATGAACAAAAAATAGGCGAGTTTGGTTGCAGAGTACATGAAAAGGATTAATATTGTACAAGCCTGAAAAGTAGATGGAATCCAGATTGTAAAAGGATCTAAAGGAAATACTATTCTGTTTTTCCCACCTCTTACCTTTCTTCCTCTTTGTTTTTATATGACCTGTTCTTTTTGATTAAGTTATAGCCAAAGCCATATTTTAGTCATATTCCTTAATTCTTAGTGATGTTTGCAAAGTCCCATTACCTCCTTCCTTGCATGAGGATCTTGCCCATAGTTGGCATAATTGTGTATACATATTTGTTCCCATGGATTTTATTTGCTGGCTATTTTATTGTCTTATTTATATGTCTTAAGAATTTCTGGATAAATTTGTTATTTCCGGTCTTCTTCCTGAATTGTGATTGATCTTTAAGATATCTAGCTTGGAATTAATATAAGTAGTTTTCTTTTCCCTCCCCCTATCACTTTGAGTCTAAAGTCCTTTCATTAAATATGTATCACTTTAGACAAATTTATTGTTAACAACTTATGCTGAGAATATTTCAGTCATGGCCAAGAGCTAGCTACTCCCATATTTTAAGCTGTTATTCAGAAATCTATATCCTCTAAAGAGGTCATTAATCATTTAGATAATAGATCTTGTTCATAGCAATTGTCTTTGGAAATTAAAAAAAAAAGTAAGTTTTTTTAACAACCCCCTACTACTGTTGACAATTGATTACTTTTTTGGTATTTTTTATATATTTACTTTTTTGATACATTAAGAAAATAGAAAATGAAATCATTAAAACAGCTTTTACATATGTACTTATATACAAATTCCAATTAAATATTTGAATTTTATTCATAATGCTCTAGAATTTATGTATTCTTTTATTTCCTTTTTCTGCAGAATATGACAGATACCTAGCATCTAGCAAAACCATGGCAGCTGCTTACCTTGATCCAAACTTGAATCACGCCCCAACTTCAAGTACAAAGACACACCTCAGTACTGGGATGGAGCGTTCTCCTGGGGCAATGGAGCGAGTATTAAAAGTCTTTCATTATTTCGAAAACAGTAGTGAGCCAACCACATGGGCCAGTATTATCAGGCATGGAGATGCCACTGATGTTAGGGTAAGTAAAATTTTCCATCAGATAAACTGAATGTAATACCAAAAAAATCAGTGCAAAAAATTTTAAATTTAAAATGACAAAGATTGTCAACAATAGCACAAATGTTAAATTTTTATTTTAAACTATGTAACACATGGTGTGAATCATATAGAGCAAAAATTTAAATAATATCACTTTAAAAAAATAAAAGACATTAAGTTGTCTTATTATCCCAGCTAAGTTTTTGATATACTTTTCCTTTTTTGGTGTGTGTGTGTGTGTGTGTGTGTGTGTGTGTGTGTGTGTGTGTGTGTGTATGTGTGTAAAGGATAGGGATTGGACCTATAATTATACTGATGTATGGAGCTTACACATGGGGAAACTCCCTCTACCAGTGAAAGTCTACTTAGAATCTGGAAGAGTTTCGTGGAGCATAGGTGTCAGATACACAGGAACTCTGCAGCAATGCATCAACTAGCTGAAAATATTAATTGAGAAATATTTAACAAACTAAATAAAAATATAATAGGACATGTGTAATGTGATTTTTTCTAAGTCATTATGCAACCTGCAAAGATCCCTTTTCTGTTAGAGTTTGGTACCACTAGCTTTGAGCATTGAGTGCTCTAAATAAGGTCAGCCAGTATGTATCAGAGAGGACTTGAACTTAGGTCTTGATGGTTTTCATCAGCAGTACTATAAAATAGTAAACCTGATGATTTTTAAAGTTTTAGCAAATTTTTTGATGTTATAGATAATTTAACAGTATGAATATAATAGAAGCAAAATCTTATCAATTTTTTTAAAAGTTGAACATTCAGAAGGTATGTAATAAATTACTATCTGTATTATAATGTTTATCAGTAGTATTTCCCCCAATTTGTGGGTAAAACAATTCATTTTACAACTCTACAATCATAATTTTCATGTGATATGAATGGAAATTATAATGGAAAAACCAAAAAGATTTTATTTCCTTTGTTTTCAATTAAATAAGAAAAACTGTGATATCTCAAATGGAATGTCGTATAGACATCTTAAACTCAACATGTACAAAACTGGACCAATTACCTTTCTCCCTCAAACCTTCTCTTCTTTATTATTTCCCGCTGACTCTCAAGAGTGTTATAGGCCTATCAGTCACCCAAGCTCATAGTCTATGTGCCATCCCTGAATCCTCACTCACCTCTCATATCGAAGCACTTATCAATTCCTATTGTTTCTACCTTTGCAACATTTCTCATATATAAGCCATTTCACTCCTGTAATACTGTAACTACCCTGGTGAGGGTCCCCCTTCTTGTCCTACCTGGACTATTTCAATAGTTTGCTGGTTGTTCTCCCTGCCTCAAGTCTCACTACTCCATGCCATCCTCCTTTCATCTGGCAAAAGGATCTTCCTGAAATTAAGATCTGACTACATCAGTAATCAGGAAGGTCTTGAGTTAAAATCTCAAGTCAGATTATCTGTATGCCCCATGGCAAGTGATCTCACCTTCTTTAGCCTCAGTTTCATCATCTGTATAATAAAAATAATAATAGTACCTATCTCCCAGGGTTGTTATGAGAATCCTGTAAGATGATATAAAGTATTTGCCAAATCTTAAAGTGCTATAACAATATTAGATATTATTATCATTATTATTAACACATTTTAGGAGAGATAAACAAATGACTTTTTCAGGGTAAAAGGCTAGGATAGTGAAAGGCCTGGAGATCATTTCTTAAGAGGATTGTTTGAAGGAGCTGAGTATAGTTAATTGGAGAGCTGATTGGAGTATAGTATATGATAAATGTCTTTAAAACTATGATGTAGGAGAGATATTATACTTGTTCTCTTAAATCCAGAGGGCACAACTAAGAGCAAAGAATATGAGCTGCAGAAAAAAAAAGAGAAGGAAGGAAACAAGCAATATTAAGTGCTTACTATGTGCCAGGCAGTCTGCTCTGTGCTTTACAAATATTATCTCATTTGATCCTTACAACAACCCTGAGAAGTTGGTATGATCCTTATTTTATAATTGAGGAAATTGAGGCATAAAATTACTTGTCTGGGGTCACACAGCTGGTAAGTGACTTAAGGTGAAATTTAAACCGAAGATTTCTTGACTCCAGGACTGGGCACTCTCTATCTTCTGTGCCACCTAATTATATATTATGATAATTAGAGCTGACCAAAAAGAAAGTGAATTACTATGAGGTTGTGGGTTTTATGTCACTAGAAGTTTTCAAGTATATTGTATGACCACTTATCAAATAATGTAGAAAGGATTATGGGCCAGGTAAAATCTGGGCTGTATGGTTGGGAAGGTCTTTTCCAATCCATAATCTGTGACAGTTTCATTTCTTGAAAGGAAGAGGAAGTAATAGAGGGAATTTACACTTTAAATGGAATTTTGTCAACTAGGAGGAATTAGTAAAATGGAAAGTAATGAAATCTCATAAGAAAGTACCCATTTTGTCTGGATCCCAGTAGCCAAGGAAAGTAATTCCTTTTTTTTTTAAATTAATAAATGTTTATCAATGTCTTCTATTTTTTTTTTTAACCTTCTGTCTTAGAATTGATACTAATTAAGGACTAGGCAATTTGAATTAAGTGACTTTCCCAGGATCACATCACTAGGATGTCTAAGGCCAAATTTGAACCTAGGATCGTGCCTGTGTTTGGGCCTGGCTCTCTGTCCACTGAACTACTTAGCTACCCCAATGCCTTTAATTTCTTTCATCATCAGAATTCTTCCCGGTATCTTTCCCCTTTTCCCCCTCCCAGCAAGTGATCTCATGTAATATACTGTATTTTTTAAGAGGGAAAAAGTAAGCACAAGTGACAAGGCAATGAAAGAAGTCTGAAAATATGTACAAAATATAACCTGTAGGCCTCTAGCTTCACAAAGGAGTGAGGTTGTAGATAGCTTCTTATATCTCTTCATTGAGTCCTGCCTAATCTTTATAATTCTGTTACACATACTTTTGATTTTTTGGTGTGTGGTTATTCTTTCCACATGTTATTAGTCATTATGTCGATAGTTTTCTTGCCTTTATGTGCTTTACTTGGCATCATTTCGTTTAGATCCTTTCATGCTTCTCTGAATTGATCATAAATGTATTTCTTAGTATTCAGTAATAATCCAGGATATTCATGTGCAATAGTTTGTTTATCCATTTCCTAATTGATAGACCTCTTCTCTGTTTCCAGGTTTGCTACCACAAAAGGTGGCTACTATAAATATTTTAGTGTAAATGGAGACTTTCTTCGTATTGATAGCTCAAGGAAGAGAATTCTGAATTTTGTCAAGCATGAATATATTTGAATTATAGAAAGTGCATTTTTTATTTGAAATTTTTACTTATTTCTGAGTCTATTTTAATTTATTTCTAAGTGTATTCCCATATTCTTTCCCACCACAACTATTTATTTCTTATAAAAAGTAACAAATAAAACATATTAAAAGCAGTTCTGAAAAATTAACCAATATGTGAACTTAGTTTTACAATATATGTCATGTGCTCCATCTTTGAAAAGAAGTGAGAAAAGTATCTTGGGTCTAATTTTACATAATAATTATATAGCATTCAGTTTTTACATTTATTTGTGTGTATCTGTGTAGGAATGTCCTTTTTTTTTTAAGTTCAGGAAATAAGAATACTTTCCTTATATAAATCCAAAGCTTTTTTCTTAGCAAATATTATGCTGTAGACCTTCATACACCATGGTAAGCTGAAACCCAGGTACTTTATGCATTGGGAAATTATTTTAAATAAGACCTCTATTATTTCCTCATAAAGTTCAACACATGACTCATAATTTTTCTCTCCCTAATTCATGCTTTTATACTAAGAGATTTGAGCATACATATTGATATCTCTTTCCAATTCCCATGTAACTCAGTTCCTCAATTTACTAATTTCCCATGACCTTCTACTCCATCCCATCTCAGTCACACACAAAGATATTGATGATCTCCTGTCTCTCCTTAATGCACCATCTCCAAGAATCCTGAAATCTCTTTACCTGACCATAATCTATGGGTTTTCCACCTTTCCCTTTACCTTCCCTTACCACATCCTACTCTTTGTTCTCATCTTGATTATGACTGACAATCTTTTGATTTTTTTCAGTTCTCTCCTAAATCATCTCCTTTTAACTTGACATTCTCTCCTCTTTTCCCCATCTTAACCCTTTGGTGTACTATTCTACTCTACACGCTTCTTCTCTTGAATCTTACCCACTTATGATATCACTCATTGAACGCCACCATACTTCAGCTTTGGATAACTTTCACCATCTCCTACTTTTGGACCTATACATATACTACTTGAATGAAGATGAGGAAAATCACCTAACTATTCTCATTGGATCCATTAGAGATTTCTGTTCCCTAACTTCAGTTGAACCCTCACTCCATAGGCAGTCTTTTTACAACTCCCTTAGTACCTCAGTTTCACATTCTCAATAGCAGCTGTTCCACATCTTTTTTTCTTCTTAAACTTCCCATCAACCCCTACCTGCTAAACTGAAAAGTTTACCTCATATTTTAGAGGGAAAAGAAATTTAGGCCATCTGCCTTAATCTCTCTTTTCTTACCTCTTCCTCATCTCATTTGTTTCAAATGCCTTCTGCCACTATATCCTCCTTCACCCCCCTCTTAAATAAAGAAGAGGCCTTCTTACCAATGCCCTCTCCTCTACCTGTACAATACTTTCTTCTTATCTTCTCTAACAGATTGCCCCTTCTGGCATCCTCACTCATCTTTAATATCTTCTTGTCTACTGACTGCTTCACTATTGTGTACAAATATGCTTTTGTCTACCACATCAACCTGCATCTCACTTGATCTTCCATCTGTACTCTCTTCTGCCCTTTTTACTGAATTCTTTGAAATTGATAAAAGGTGCCTTCGATTTCTCTTCTCCCTTTCTTCTTAACCTCCTAACAATCTACTTTCCTATGTCATTATTCCACCAACCAATTCTCTCTTCAGTTTCCAGTGATCTCTTTTCTCAATACTCATTCTCTTTGATGTTTCAACAGCCTTTGATACTGTTGATTATTTTCTTCTCCTTAATACTCCTCTTTTCTCTCTAGGTTTAAGGACCCTGCTCTCTTGCTACTCTTGCCTTTCAGACCAACTGCTTCTTCTCAGTCTCTTATTGGATCCTTTTCCATATCATACCTTTTAATCACGTGTTCCCCCAGTGCTCTGTCCTGAGTCCTCTTCTCTTTTCTCTCCGTGCTATTTCTTGTATTTTCTTAACAAGTTCCTATGGATTTAATGATCATTTTTATGCTAATGATTATAAAATTTGCCTATACTGTTCTAATCTTTCTACTGACCTTCAATCTCTTATCTCCAAATGCAACACATCAAAGCTGAATTTATTATCTTTCCTCTTAAATCTTCCTCCCACCCTTCAAACTTCCCTATTATTGTAGAAGAATCTTCCCATTCTTCCATCCTCAAAATATGAGGGTCATTCTGGACTCTAGTAACCACCCCCTCCCCAATCTAATTTGTTGTCAAGGCCTCTGCATTTCATCTTTGCAACATCTCTCATGTATACCCCCTTCTCTGATACAGCCACCACTTCATCACCTTTTGCTTGGACTATTGCAATAGCCTACTGGTGAGACCACTTGCCTCAGGTCTCTCATTTCAATCTTCCATTTAGCTGCCAAACTTATTTTCCTAAAGTACAAGTTCTAAAATGCATGTCACACCCTTACTGAGTAAACTTCAGTGGTTTCTTTTTGCTTTCAGAATCACATGTGAAATCCTCTGTTTGAAATTTGTTGATCTTCATGATGTAGAACTCTTACCTTTCCCCATGTCATAGTTCTAGGCATTTTCTCTGGCTGTCCCCAAATCTTAGAATTTGTTTCCCTCCTCATCTCTGCTTCCTATCTTCCCTGAGTTCCATCAAGTCTCCTAATAAGATGCTGTCTTCTACAGGAAGCCTTTTTCAAGCTCTCTTAATCCTGGTGCTTTCCCTCTGTTCATTATTTTTATATATCTTATATTTATATTTATTATATTTATATATATCTTAATTAGAAATATTTATTTGCTTTTTGGCTTCCCTATTAGATTGTGGACTCCTTTCAAATAGTAACTGCTTAATAAATGTTCTTAAAAGAATGGCTTTTTAATATGATAACCACTAGTGCACAATAACTCCTTGTACTACATTCCTACAGGATCAGTTGAAATAAGTGAACTTTCTCTTAGGTGACCTACATTTTCCTTTGCATCCAATGGTGTGTCTATTAGATAAGAATCTTCTAGACTTACTTTGAACAGTTTGAAAATTTTGAATCATCCAATTTAAGTGGTGTAATATATTTTCCATTTTTCACAGATGTCTAAATTCTAGGGTTTTTTTGCATTTCTTGGACCTTTGTTTGTTTACACCCATTATTAAACCCTGATTTACTGATCTGAATCTTGGTAGTCAGTAAGTATTTGTTAAGCCCATATTATGTATCCAGGTACTATGCCAACCACAAATACAAAAAAGAAAGACAATCCCTGACCTCAAGGAGTTTGGTTGGTGATAGTATCCCAGAGGAAAACCAAAATGACATTATCTTGGGGTCTGACTTTAACTTATCAAACCAATATGAGCTCAGAAAGCCCTACCACAGATTGGTCCTAAAAAGCTGGGGGAAGATTACACACCAAATAAAGTTGAAAGAGAATAGACCTTGAGGTAGTGCTTCTAAGTGGGAAGTGAGGAGATGTATGATTACTTCATTATTTGTGTTTATTTCCTTTTTTATTAAAACCAATATGGAAAACAAATTATAAGAAGAGAATTAAATTCCTCTGACACACACACACACAGACACACACACATATGTAATAGGTCAACAGAGGTTTTGTACCATGTAAGAAGGAAGCATAACTATTTTCCACTACTGGGCAACTACCACCTCAGATAAAGATTGACAATCACTTTTGGAGCTTATGGAGCAAGAAAAAAATAAAAACAATAAAAAACATCTATTTAGGTTATTTAACCAGGCAATGGAGTTTTTAAAAATGAAATTTTTTATTGACATCTTTTTTCATTATCACCTACATTTCCAAACATATCCTTTCTCATTCTTCCTAACAGAGAGAAATTCTTTATGTGTAAAAAAAAAAAAGATGAAAGACAACTATGTTCACCAAAACTGACCAACATATAGAAAAGATTTGACATTCTTCGTCTTTAGTCTTCCATGAGCTAACTTTGGTCATTGTAATTTCATAACATTTGTTATTTCTATTTGCTTTGCCATTCCCCAGTCAATGAGCATCATCCTTTTTTCCTCCTGTTTTTGCTACTATAAAGAGTGTTGCTAAAAACATCTAGATTTTTATTTGGCTTTTTTTGTTGTTGTTATTGACCTTCTGGGGGGAAAATATATAGATATAGAATCCCTATGTCAGAGGGCTTGTACACTTTAGGCATTGTCTTCAGTGTTAGAATAAATGAAACATTTCATAGCTCCAATAACAATTTAGTGTACATGCCTTTACACAGCACCTCCACCGTACTGACCCTCCTTATATTTGGTCATCTTTGCTCATTTGTGGTGTGTCAGATGAAACTTCATAGTTGTTTTGATTTACTTTTCTATTATCAATATTTATTTGAAACACTTTCTTGAAGGCTTTTTTCTCATATACTTGATACCTTATCTTTTTCCCAACTGACTCCCCCCCACACCCCTCATAATTGTAGTTGCTAACCTAAGAATCTGGACTTGAACTTTCCATGCCTATTTGAAATTATTTTTTCTGAATATAGAGGTTATACGTAATGTATTGAAATAAAATATAATACTAAATATCAGAATTCTGCTCTAATGCCTCAACTTGATAGGAAATGATCTGGTGATTTTGAAGGCTAGGCCAATAGAATGTAAGACTTCGCAGGTCCTCAGATACAAAAAGTTTTAAAGTTGATTCCCAGCAATGCATAAAGGGGCACATAACTGGAAGTATGATTGAAAAAATATTTCTTTGCTATAGTTTTCTTAAGATTGTCAGTAAGGCTCAGTTGTAATTTTTGTTGGTACTCCCACCAAAGAATTCACATATCTTTGAAAAGTTTCCATTCAGTTTATGTGTTTAACACATTATAAAATGTTTCAGTAATATGGAAGTTAAACTGTAATATCATTACTAGCTATAAAATACAAGGAAAATTGTCTTAAAACATAATGGTTTTGTTCCTCTTTTAACAGCATGCTTGGTTTTGGTGTTTCTATATAATCAGTCATGCCATCTCTTAAATTAAGAGAGATAAACAAAATATTTTTATTTTCATGAAGGAATACAAAGAGAAGTGTATCCTAGACTCAGAAGTTGAAATATAGATTTTTTTTCAAAACTGAAAAAAACATTCGTTATCACCTATTCCAACCCCTTCATTTTATAGACTATGAAATTGAGCCACAAGGAGGTTGTCATTTACCCAAAGTCACTCAGGGTTAGTGAAAAGAAGAATGAGTATTTCAGTAAGTAGTTTTGTGTCAAACTATGGATATGATAACAAAAAATGTTATTAAGCCCAGGAAAGCAACAGAATTAGACAGAATCACACTATCTTCATCTTCACTTCTAAAATTCCTGGGTTCCTTAAAACAACAACTCAAATGACACCTTATAGAGAAGGCCTTATCACACTCTCACAGCTTCTAGTGCCTTCTGTCTGCTCTGGCATTGATTTCCATTGTGTGTGTGTGTGTGTGTGTGTATGTGTGTGTGTACACATATATCTTCTATACAGCTACTTATGGGCATATTCTTTTTGCTATATGAATTTAAGCCCCTTGAAGTCTGGGATTGTTTTGACTTCTTTGTATGCTCAGCACTTAGCAGAATGCCCTACAAATTATTGAAATATTTAATAATAAAAACTTATTGATTAATAACTTAGAACTTTTAAAAATCACAAGATCTCAGAGTTGTAAATATATTAATTAATATACACTGCTTTTTGTGCTGAAACACAGCACAGATTTACAGTGATAACATATCTTGTGAGAAGAACTTTAAGTAGGTCAGTATTATCTGGGTTGTAGGGTATGGGGAGGGGAGACAAAATTTGTAAAATAGGAAGAGGTCTTGATTTTTAAAATTTTCCTAACAATTAGAGTGACCAGAAATTGGAAGTGATGGTAGTAGGTTCTCTCTCAACAGAGGTCTTCAAGCAAAGGCTTAATGATCTCTTGTTGTGGATATAGGCTATAGAGTAGGAAAGAGGTCAGGTTATGAAGAGCTTCAAAAGGCAAAAGGAGTTGATAATTCTGGAAGTAATAGTAGCCAGTAGAGTTTATAAAATCAGATAAAATATGATCAAATCTACTTTAGGAAAAAATTTTTGGCAGTATAGGATGGGTTGCAGTGAGAAGATTGAGATAAGGACAGAAAGTTGTTGAAATTAGATATTTTGCTCTAATTTTTAGTGTCTTTATAAATGTTGAAAGGAATAAGGAAATGATTTAATTATCATTGTAGTTTATAATTTAGAGGAAGAAGTTTTCCTGACAGTTTAGTATAATAGTCGCTTTTAAAGTATCACTTTTGTTTGCATAACAAGTTTTTTTTTAATCAATTCAGAATGTTGCTATATCAAATGGGAATGGAGAAACAATGAGGTTCTTAGAATACCCCCCCCCCCTTAGAGAGTAAATAAACTAAAATTAAACACCCATCTCAAGTCAGGTAGATCCTTAGGCATCCTTAAGATTCATCTCTTTTTTTTTAAGTCCTCCTCTGCACTTGAGCTCATTGAGATTTTTTCCTTCTCTAAATTCTGACAGTACTTATTGCCTATTCTACATGCTATATCCCACCAGGATTGCTAATATTTTTCATTTGCGAAAGTTTTATCTTCCCTAACAGACTTTAAGCATTTAAGGGCAGAGGCTATATCTTATTTATCCTTTTATCTCCCACAACTTTTAGCCTAGGGCTGAACATATTAGATCCTGCAAAGAAGGAACTTTAAGTACCACAGATGTGTTAGAATTAACAAATTAAAAATTTCTTCAAGTTTATTAGTTCACTGGCTTATAAGTATTACCATTATTTTAATATTATTTCAGTAAGTAGCTTTGTATTTGAAAAACATCAGTATCTTCTAAAATATTTACTAATTCACTTAAATGACAATGTCAACAATGGATTTTGTTTTTTAATGACTAAAAATACAAAGGTGCAAGACCAGCATTCTTTTCTCCACAGTATATGCATATCATGTTTAGTTTTCACTTAAAATAATTTGGCAATATGAACTTAAGTATCTAGATGGATTTTGCTTTCCCAAACATTACAAAAAGGGAAATGAAAATTGCTAACAAAACATAAGTATGATTCTTTAGCTGTATAATGATAATATTTCTAATGTCTGGCTTTAAAATATAAATATGGAACATGTAATAAATGTTTGTAATAAATGTACTTTCTTTTTGTGGGGGTCATATTTCAGGGCATCATTCAGAAGATAGTGGACAGTCACAAAGTAAAGCATGTGGCCTGTTACGGATTTCGACTCAGTCATCTTCGTTCGGAGGAAGTTCACTGGCTACATTTGGATATGGGTGTTTCCAATGTGAGGGAAAAATATGAACTAGCCCACCCACCGGAGGAGTGGAAGTAAGATTAAACTTTCCTTTTTGATGTGATACCAGTTCACTTTGTGTTTTAAAATGTATATAGGAGCCAGATAGCCTTTGTTACTTTGATTTCAGTCTCTTTTCTAGAAATACCTCACAATGGATTCTTCTTTTTTTTTATTTTAAATTAAATTATTTAGTCAATTTAGAGCATTATTCCTTGGTTACAATAATCACAATATTTCCCTCCCTACCCTCCACCCACCCTTTCCACAGCTGATACACAATTCCACTGGGTATTACATGTGTCCTTGATCAGAACCTATTTCCATGTTGTTGATGTTTGCACTGGGATGTTCATTTAGAGTCTATATCCTCAATTATATCCCTTCAACCCATGTATTCAAGCAGTTGTTTTTCTTTGGTGTTTTTACTGCCACAGTTTTTCCTCTGAATGTGGATAGTGGTTTTTCTCATAGATTCCTCCAAGTTGTTCAAGATCACTGCACACAATGGATTCTTCTTGATCAATTATTCTGTGTTGCTGTTCTCTTTTTCATAGACCCACAAGGGGGCTACCTAATTCTCTTACTGGTGTAACAAACTCTTTGCTTTACCTCATTGTACCTAGTAAATAAAGTATGGCACAGACTAAAAAGAATGCAACTGCATTTAGTATTTATATAGAGAATTACACTTAGAAGGTGACTGAGACACAACCTTGCAAATAGCACTGATTAAGCTGGAGCTACAGTGATATGAATTATAAAAACATTCTTTCTCCCTCTTTTTCTCAAGATTCCATTTGGCCAATTGTTTACAGGCTTTAGAGTTGGTAATGCTTATTTTCTTTTCATTCTTCAAAAATCTATAATTTTTCTCATTGGTAACATCTATCAACATAGATAACCTTCCTGCAGGTTCTTAATTTCCATTGAGTGTTGCCTCACCTTTTAGGACAGCTTGTCAATGAGCCTGTCTCAGCTTAGTTTGACTAGTTTTCTAACATAGACTTTTCTAATATGGTCTCTCAAAACCTATGCCTTTGGGTCTTAGTCTTTGAGAACAAATGGTCACCTTCCCTCCAAGATAAAAAATCAAAATAAAACTCTAGTTGGATTGATGAATAACTAGCTTCTACCTTGAGGGGGCTTATGTTTACAGTATACCAGGGGACTTTCCTACTATGCATCTTCAACTTAGAAGTCTCTCATATACTTATGTAAAATTATGTATTCTATATATTTGCATGTTATCATCTTAATTTTAAGTTCCATGATGATAGGTATTGTCAAATTTAAACTTTGTTTTTTAACTCAGTTCATAGCATATGTATTATGTTTTGGTAGAATGAAATAAATAAAAAAATAACTGAAATGGTGGTTAGACAAATGTTAAGTACATAATAGAGATCAAACACAATTGCCTAAGAGATAAAAGTAGTGGGGGGATTTATAGCTGGAAGAATTAGTAGAGGAGGAAGCACATGGGCTGGACCTTGAAGAATGGGAATGATACAAAAAGTTGGAGTTAGAAGAAATTGTATTTTAGGTATGGAGGCTGATATGTAACGTAGAATTTATCATTCAGTTAATCAATAAGAACTCATTAGACAGCAACTGTGTGCTAATTGTTGGGGATGAAAAGACTCAAAGAAAGCAAACCCTCTCAAGGAGTTCAAGTTCTGTCAAAAAAAGATTACATATGCACATAGAAATCAATACAAAATAAATATAAGGTGATTTTTTTGGAGGGGGGATGGGGAACTTCTGGAATTTATTTAAGTCAGAGAAGTACTCATGTGAGAATTAGAAGTGTAGAAGTGCATTCCAGGCATGGAAACAACCTGTGAAAAAATATAGAGATAGATGAAATGACATGAAATAAATAGGAAGAAGGATAGTAAAGAATGAAGTGGGAAGTGTTATGGCTTTAACAATAGAGGGGAACCAGGTTGTTGAAGATTTTAAATACCAATCAGAATATTTCATGTTTGCTTCTAAAGACAATAGAAAAGTTTAGAAATTGGAATTCATTTAGTAGAGAAGTGCCTTAGTCAGACTTGTGCTCTTTGAAAATCACATTTATCCACTATATGTGGAGATAGAATCATCTCTCAGATCTATTTATTCAACCATAACTTCTGACCTCCAGCTCCTAACTGCCTGTTGATATCCAACTGGATATCTCGAACTAGATGTTCTATAGACAACTTAAATACCACATGTCCAAAACTGGATTCATTATCTTTGCCACCAAATCTCCTCCCCTCTTCCTAACTCCCTTTAATTATTGAGGGCATCAACATAACTTCCAGTCACCCAGACTCACATTGTATCTATCATCTTTCACTCACTATTTTCTTTGCTCCTGTCCAAACTATTGCTAAGTCCTGTCTACTTCACCTTTGTAATATCCTTAGTGCATGTCCCCATCTCTCCTCTGATACTGCCACCACCTTGATGCAGACCCTCCTCTCACACCTGAACATTGTAGTAGCTTTCTGGTTGGACTTCCTTCCTCAAGTCTCTTCCCACTCCAGTCTATCTTTTGCTTAACTATTAAATTGATATTCCTAAAATTTAATCCTGTTGTAAGAAGATTTACACACACACACCCCGGGTTGCCCTGGCAACTGCCTGCTTTTCTGGTATCCCCTGCAGTGCTTGTCTGGCATCCCCTGCAGGTCAGCGTGAAATCCAATGTAGAGGGCAGAATGAGGAGAGTATGTGAATGGTGACAAGGAAGCAGTCAACCTGTTTTTTACTTCTGTGGGGGTGCTGTCAGAAGTTGATGGAGGACAAGTAGCAAAATGGGGGAGCTATATTAGAGTTATATTTTTCCAAAATCTCAATCTCTCTCTCTCTCTCTCTCTCTCTCTCTCTCTCTCTCTCTCTCTCTCTCTCTCTCTCTCTCTCTCTCTCTCTCTCTCTCTCTCTCTCTCTCTCTCTCTCTCTCTCTCTCGCATCTTCCTTTCTTTCTCATGCCTATTAATACATTGTCATAAATGTATTAAGTCTATGGCCAGACAAACACTATTCAGTAAACTTCAATTGTTCCTTTTAGTTACCTTTTCTTTTTTTTTGTGGGAACTGGTATTTATTTATTCACTTAATTTCCTCAGCACATTCCCCTACAGGGCTGTTTAAAAGCCTCTGTAAATTAACACAAAGCACAGTAACAATACATTAATAAATTGGAAATAAACAAAATCTCTATACTTGTTTAAAAAAATGATCAAATGCTAATTTCCAGATTATCTGGAAAATGAAAGATGCAAATTGCTATGAATCTGCCATGCAAATTAAAGTCTGATTTTAAAAAAATCTCTATAAAATGTTCTGCAAATTATTCTGAGCTCCATCCAAATTGAATCTTAGGAACTTGGCAAACTCCCCCCCCCCCAGTTATTCTTAAGTTTTCATATTTTGCCCCCACTTGGAAAGGCAAACTGGAGATGAGAGTACAGAAAAGAGTTGCCTGAGAAAATAAAACAAAAAATACCTCTTAAACAGAATTCCCAGGGCCTGGCTGGCAGCACTTAGAACTGGTCCTTGGTGAGGAAGTTACATAGCTACATGGGGGCTGCCACTGTACTGCAGGCAAGGGTATCTCCCCAAGAGGAAGGAGGTCCTCTACTGAGCAGGAATCCTCTGCTTGACTTTTAAAGCCCTTCAGAACTTTTCTAACTTTCCATTCTTCATCTTCTTTCTCTCCTTTCATCTTGGAATCAATACTGTGTATTGGCTCCAAGGCAGAAGAGTGGTAAGGACTAGGCAATGGGGGTTAAGTGACTTGCCCAGGGTCACACAGCTGGGAAGTGTCTGAGGCCAGATTTGAACCTAGGACCTCCCCTTTCTAGACCTGGCTCTCAATCCACTGAGCCACCCAGCTGCTCCCACTTTCCATTCTTCTTGAGCATTATTCCCCTTTATATATTCTATAATCCAGTTATATTATCCTTTTTCCTGTTTTTTACACTCTCCTCACCCTGCATTTTAATTGACTATCCCCTGCTGCCTGGAATTCTCTCCCTCTTCTCTTCCTACCTTCCTTGCCTTCCTTCAAATCTTAGCTGAAATCCTACCTTATATAAGAATCTTGCCCCAGTCACTAACCCTTCTCTTCTGTCTTAGTGTCTAGGCAATCAGGGTTAAGTTACTTGCCAAAGGTCACAAACTAGGAAGTATCTGAAAGTTAAATTTGAACCCAGGTCCTCTGGACTCCAGACCATGCCCCAGGTCACTTTTAATGTTAATGCTTTCCCTCAAGAGATGATCTCCAATGTATTTTGACTATATCTCATTTGTACATAGTAGTTTGCATTGTTGACTTTCTCTTTTGATTGTGATCTTCTTAGTAGGGACTATTTATTTCTTCCCCCATCCCATTTCTATATGTCTCCAGCATATTGCTCAGTGCCTAACACATAGCACATGTAATCATTTATCCTTGATTTGACATGACTTGGAGGACAAATTAAAGTGGGAAAAAACTTGAAGTAAGAAAACCTATTATGAAACAGTTGACAATAAAGCAAGAGGTAATGATTACTTGAAGTAAGGTAGTTGTGAAGAAAAGGGAGAGAATAAGCATTTATATAATGCCTATGGTGTCACAGATATTGTGCTAAGAGTTTTTACAAATATCTTACTTGATTTTCACAACAACCTTGAGATGGATGCTAATGAAGAATGATGTAAATGGAGAGAAGAAGACTAGCACAGAGATGTTATATATATGAAATTGGCAAAATTTGGTGATTAATTGGATGTATAAAATTATGGAAAATGAATTCAAGCATGATTCCAGGGTTTCAAACCCGAGTGACTGGTAGAAGGATGGCATCCTTGACAGAAAAGAGGAAGTTTAGAAATGAATTAGGGAGGTGGGCAGAAGGAGTTTGAGACTTTGGAGAGCAATAATGAGTTTATATTTTGATTATATTGAATTGAGATATACCTACAGGACATCAGTCTCAAAATGTCCAATAAGTAGTTGGTAATACAATACTGGATATCAAGAGATATGAGAATTGATCAAATATATCTGGGAGTCATCCATACTGACATGAAAATTAAACGTGTAGAAACTGTTGAAGTTGTTGAGTAAGAAGAAAAAGGCCTCAGGCAGACTCTCAGAATACCCTAACAAGTTAGGGTATGATATGGACAATGATGCAGCAAAGGACATTGGAAACTAGCAACCAGACAGGCTTAGAGAAAGAAAAAATAACAGAAATCCAGATCCCAAAGGAGATTGTGGTCATCAGAATCAAATGGTGGGGCCAAGAGGGATAAGGATTAAGAAAAGGCTAGAATGTTGGTAAGTTTGAGATGAGCAGTTTCTATCGAATGACAATTTTCTCATTTTTACAGATATTTAGTTTTTAAAATAATAAAAATTACCATGCATACATGTATACCCCCTAGTGTTGTTGTTTTCCTCTTTTTTTTGGTCTTTGAGGCCATATAACTGATATGTATGATGCTGTCTCTTAGTGTTCAAGAAAAGGTTAAATTATATTCAAGATAGGAAAGGATAGTGTTTACTATACTTTAGAAGGATTTCCAGTAATACTTGTTGAAAGTTTTTAAACAAAGTTTTAGTTAACTTCATGGTAAGCAACCTTCCCTCTCACCCCAATAATGTGAGATAAATGAGATTTTACTAAATATACATACATATGTATGTGTGTATATTTTGAAAACTATCCGGAATTCTAAATTCTGAGATTTGAGAGCCAATTTTAGGAGAATTAATATCAGTTAGATTCTGAGAATCAGAGTATTTAGGTCTTATGCAAATTACTGACTTTCTATTCAAATAAACAAGAGCATTTCAGTTGCTATCAAGATGAAGCTCACATTCTACTCCTTAGCGCTCTGTTGTTAAATGTTAGTCAGCAGTTCCTCACAAGCCAAAGAGGATATTTTTCCAGTTCTTTGGGGGAAAAAATGTAGAAGAAAGGTGTCTTTTTCAAAGGGGAAAATAACCATCAATACTGAGATGAGAACACTGTCTTAAAGCAAGTCAGTGATTGAAAGCCTGGTTTGGTGGTTGGCTTTTTCCTTCCTAAAATGGCACTTCACTTTTTCACTTTAAAAAAATTTTTAATTTATATTATTTACCATCTGATATTTATAGTATGAGATTTATTGTGTGCAATATTATAATGAATGTTGTTTTAAATATTACTCATTAAAACTGATGAAAAGTGCATTTTTATCAGTTATTTTTCTATATTGTGATCCACATTAGTAAAAAATATTTCAGCATTACTTATGTTTATGTTTGTAGGCTCATGAACTTAGAACTGAAAGAGATATTAGGAGGATCTATTTTGATTCACTAATTATAAATGAAAACACACAGAGAGATAAACTTATCCAAGGTCACTCTGATAGAAGTCAATAGAGGTAATATTTTAAGTCAGGCTTTCTGATTCTTAGTCTGTCACTCTTTGTTTTCATAATTTAATCAGATGCTTGGTTTATTAGAAAAGGATAATTAGCAATTATTATGTTCAAAGCTCTGTATCAAATATTGGGGTCACAAATACTTAAGAATGACAACCACTACTCTCCCTCAGTTTTATATTCCACAGAGAGGATTAAACATAGTCACAGATAAACTATATCACACACAGATAAAAATCAGAGATATACATATATGTATGTGTGTAATATTAAAATATAACTGCCAGTGGTCACCTCCACCTGTTGCGTCGCCACTCCCCCATCGCCTCAGGTCTTGAAGAAGGTGGACGGGTTTAGGATAGATGAGTGTGCACAAAGATACTTGTGTGTTTAAGAGATTTAAGTGGAAAAGTCGGTGCACAGAGACAGTCCCACTCTCTCGGCGTTGGAAGCCTGGGTCCAGTGGCACGAAAAGTCGTTACACCTGGAGACTTCCTCAGCTGCATTGGATGGCCGTGTTGTCTTTTGTGCTCCATCACACCCTAAGCACTCCACAGTGCTTTGCTGTGTCACCCTCTCAGCTGTTGAACCTTCTTGTTGGTTTCTTCCGCCTGTTCCGCCCAAGCAGTCTTCACATGCTGGGTGAGCAAAGCCCTGGTTCACCAGGGTCGACGACCCGATGGCTACCCTCACAAAGTTTAGCCGGCCTGTCTAAGCCGTTGCCCGGGGTGTGGCCGCTGCCGCATGCTAGCAACTACTGGGAGCCACACGTGAGAGCTGGGTGTCAGGTGAGGGTCAGAGGCTGGAGAGCTGCCCTAGGAGGGCATGACAAGCCCTCCATACCAGAGATACTACCCCTCCCTGAGCACCCAATGTTTATTGTCATTCTCGGTCACCGAGTGACTACCACTACCTAATATTAAAATATAAAATATATTAATTTATAATATATTCAGTGTAAAAGAGGTAGGGGACCAGGAGTGAGAACAAAGAAAAAGAAAATGGAGAATGATTGTTGAAATCATTTTACGTTTTAGGTGTTCTTAATTTTTGTTTGTTTAGGAGTCGTCAAATATGGACATTTGAGGAAAGCCACTTAAATTTATAAACAATAACATTTTAATAAGTATTTTATTACTTCTCAAATGGGAATAAAAATTGGCATCCATACCAACAATGAATTTTAGTTTTGTGATAAATATTTACCAAGAACCTTTGATGCCCACATTCTTCGTATATTAATGTTTAACTTTGGCACAAGTTGTTGATAGTTCTTTGGACTATTTTACCATATAGGAGAAAGTAAAAAGGGATGGTAAGGTTATGAGATCAATCTTTTTGATAGATAAGAAATTATTTCTTTTTGTACAATCTTTGTACCTTGTTTTAGGAAAAAAAAAACTGTTCTCAATAAAGAGGAAGAAATTACAATTATGTCATACCCAAAGGATACCTATTGACATTTGTT